>NC_089017.1:42569421-42869421 GCF_963932015.1 Anas acuta | reverse complement strand
AGTTACTAGCTTAGCAACTAGACTGTATATGCACACACATTTGCAATGTAATGGACAATCTGGCCCCAAATGCAAAGAACAATTTAGCTAACATTGAAATACTGATATATATATATATATTTCATTTCTTTCTTTTCTCTTTTTTAGATACTTGAAAGTACATGCTATGATCACTTAGTCCAAACTCCTCCAGAGTACCCACTTTGTTTGATTCCTTTCTGATTGTACAGAGTAATTTTATTTTGCTGCTCTTTCAGTCCCATCCAGTATTGTACAGACTGAGACACTGTTTTCATTTCAATTAGTAAATTTTTAACAATAAATTTTCTATTTTCTATTATCATGTCTTCATGATAAAATGTTCATGTTTTCATTATCAAATTTTCTATTATATATAAAATTTCTAAATTTTCTATTCAAATTCAAAAAAAATCAATTATGGTAGAGAGTCCACCTCTAAAACTGTATGGTTCCATTCAAACAAACTGAATTTGTAGATTGAATTTGTGCTTCCTATGAGTATGTTGAATAAGAATGTCTGATTAAGCCTCTTACTTTCAGAGGTAATATCAAGCAAATGCTATAACAAAGCCAGTGTGTCAGAGAAAAAACGTAGGTTTATGACATGCAACCTTGTTTATTATTTTCAAAGAGGACATTATTTTGTATGCAGCTCTGTCTGGTCTCCTTCCTTCTGGCTGATGGTACAAACTACTAAATTGTCACTGCTTTTCTTTCAAACTATACTTGAGAACATCTGGATGTCATTGTCTGCCTGTTACAACACCCAATATTTTTATTGATTTTGAAAATAAATTTGGAATTCCCAAAGCCCCGTTCAGTGAGATCTTTTTGTGAGTCACACTCAGTAATTTCTCCACAGATCTTAGATTATTAAGCTGCTTTCAGTGTCCAGAAGTTGAATTCTCTTTGGTCAATATGACTTGTTACCCGCAAATTTTCACATCAAGTGTAACTGCTACATCTACTGACCTGCCAAAATTACTGATCTTCTTAATGATCTTCTCACTGTCAAGAGCTCCTATACTACGTGAATGTTGTATATGCAGATTTTAGAAACAATGTTCAATTGGATCTTGGGACCTACAGGCCACATGAGCAGAATCCATTTCCTCTTCATGATGCCAACACTATACATAACATTTATGCAGCTTTCTTTTGGTAAATCAGTACATTAGCTCTTGGCCACTCAGTGCTGGGAATCCTGAAGCACATCATTCTTCACTGTTTTTGAAGCTGGCTTTTATTTTGAAGCATTATTTTTCACCATCATGCAGAGCTGATTGAGATCAATGTTTATTTTCATCAGGAGTCAGTGAACTGCATAAACTTTGGTCTTGGAGGTACTCCTGTCATGATATTTTAGGCTAATTAGCAAACAAAATAAAACAAAACAAAACAAACAAACAAAAAACTATTACTATGAAACAACAACATAACTGGTGCTGGAGACCCAGGAAGCAACTAACTTAAGTCATTAGTCATCATCATCAGCAAAACTACCTTTCCTAAGAATGAGTTGCTCTTCCAAGAGTTATTAGGTGGAACAGCTGTAGGCAAAAATTACTTTTTTTGGACTAAAGCAAGACACTTTGCTCAAATTGCACTAGAGACAAGAAACCCCAGAGAAATCTTTGGTCAGTTGGATTAAAGGTTTCTGGCACTGCATAAATACCTTAAGCAAATTGTAGTCAATTGCTATCTGACATTTTTGCATTTCAATTTCAATTTGTATGGAAGAAGCTATGGTCCAAAATGCCCACCTGTAATTTTGTCTTGTGAAGGTATCTAAAAAGTTGCAAAAAGTATGAATAAGTAACCTTTAACCTGTATTTATTTATTTAATCTAATATTCAGCAACCTCCAGATAGTAGCTGTTAACATAAGTATCAGAGACTGAAATTCAAGTGCAAGGAATTCATCAATGTATAAATAAACTGAAATTTTGACATGGTAAAGCCAACTCAGGAAGCATTTTTGCTCTGAATGCATCAAATAATTTTAATTACCCTTATTAGTACCATTAATCCATGCATGGACAGATTATGTAGATGTGACTTGGCCAGCTGTCCTCCTATTTTACATAAATATCATGTTAAAAGATGAGATGTTTCCAACAGATATTTATCTGTGACCAAGGCTTTTCTCAAATATCACTGACACAGGCATTAACAGTATGAAAATATTATTCTCTGCTAACAAAGATAGCAAGAACAACACCTGCATAAAAGCCAGAGCTGACATAAATTAAGTGTTACAACATTCCTGCAGAGAAGAAATCACAGTTTACATTAGCTGATCATCAAGAAGCAGGCTTTCAGAGAACATTTTGTTCAGCATAAGAATAAAAAAGTGCTTTCCACACACGTTAGAACCTTATGTTTTGAAGCTGCTTTGTCTTCAAACATGTCATAATTTCTATTGAGAAGAAAAGAACAAAGCAAAGCAGGCAAAGAAAAGGAAGGGTAAAGAATAAAAGAGTCTAGTTGTAATAGATGGAAATACCAGAAGTAGAAAAATCCCCATTCTTTATGTCTATATTTATGTCTCTGTTCATTGGCAAATATATTGAAAGTATTCCCACAGAAATGCCTTTTTACAGACAAGTAAAAATTGTGTGGAAACCCTCTGTATATAGTTTGTAAGTTTTTTCCATCTTCAACATGATGAAACAGCCACCATCTTTGCAACCACGCTGAAGTTTATCTTATTCCTGCATTTTCTATTATTCTCCACCTTGCACCATGTATCTTTGTATAGTAGTGTCATGACTAGATAGTCAGATGGTTTGCTATTTTATATCAATGTAAGATTTTAAACTAAATGTATTGCTCATACTTAACTGGATTTTCTTCTGAACAATGAGAATGCAAACAAAGACATGTCCTTAGGCTTAATAAATTATTTATTTGATTAATTAATAATCAGTGACTACCATGAGATGATTTAATGTTAGGAAAAAGAGGTTTTAAAAATTAATACGTAGTGTCTAACAATAGCTGTATTGCATATTAGACAGACTTCTCAGGAGGATGCAATAAAAGCTCAAGAACTGGATCACCTAAGACAAAATTAAAGCCTCTGACTCCAGGTAATAAATGTAGTATCAGTTCTTGTTTGTTTGTGTTTGTTTGTTTTCATAAAATGAATGCCAGCCTAAAACATACCATCTAGCCAAACAATTTCATAGAAATTTGCAACATGTGACATTGTATGGAATTCTGACAATGCAACATGGTTAAAATCTTTTACAACAAAACCAAAACTGTGTTTGGAGGATGAACACTTTTTTTCTTACCTGCTTACAAAGGAGAAAGGTTTTACTAGCACCATAAGCCTACGCATTATCCTAATCTTTCTCTACTCTAAACCCAAATATTTGATGTGTAGGAATTTAGCCCTCCTATTTATTATGTTTTTCTGTGAAAGGGAAATAATATATTATTAATGGCTCAAATACAAACATAATAGTCATATCATAAATATAACGGATAGACAAGTGAGATAAAAAAAAAAAGAAAAAAACAAAACTATTTATAGGCAGAAGATAACTATGAAGATACAGTGACTAAATACAGGATTGGCGGCACTGATTCAGTAGATGATAGCATACCCACATGTAATTACTCACCCAAAGAATATCAAGAGTTTAAATTATTGAGTGCATAATCTGTAATGCGAGGTACCTTCAAACATTTAAATGCACATTTTTGATATTTTTTATCTAATTAGCTGGTCAGTTTTATATCAAAAAGACTCAGTCCCTAAACTGTATCTTACTCTCATAAAGATTTGGTTCTTTTACCTGACATGTCAGAAACAGCTAGTAAAAGAATGCATTCCCGTGCAGCTAGTAAAGGTCTATAGCTGAGCCTGAACTGGAGGCAGACCTTGTCCCATTCAACACTCCACTGAGATCAGCAGCTGAGTCTTCGTGCTAGCAGAATAACTGAAGACAACAGAGCTAAGTCAGCAAAGGTACATGGAGATGCAGTAACTTTCTGAACTCTGCAAACGACCAATTAAAACAGGAAGGGTATGAATACATGTGATGAAAAGTGTTTTGTTTTCTTAAGTGAGGATAGTTTCATTAAACCTGACACTTTAGTGGATGCTAAATTTGATTATGAAATTTGTACACATATCAAAAGCTGCAAGTGAGTCTATTAGACACAAACTCATGGATAAGTCAGTCATTTAGTGTAAAAAACAACCGCTGCTTTGTATATGCAAAATATGAAATGGTCAGGTTTGTGAAGTATGGATAAGGGAAGAAGATATTGTGCATCTGAAAATTGAAACTTTTTTCAACTTCATTTTTTCATACCCACATTGGTGAGAAAGAATTGGTGAAACAATGTGGACTTTACTTTGTCTTGTTGTGTGTTTTAATCAATGCACTTCAAGATGAAGAAAAGTCAATACCCTAATAGGGCAGTATAAAACACATTAATAAATGCACTACCGGGTGCAAGTGCACTGCAGTCACACAGGATGAATTTCACTGCAGGAGAATCTCTGACCAGAGATACACAAGAGAATATAACTACATAGTAATAATTATCCATGGAAGCCTTTCTGCTGTGCTATTAAAATGCCTTCTATGCTGTTTGCTCCAAGCTCCTGAACAGGACAAAAAAATATTAATCTTTATTTGTTATGTTGGTATAAATGATTGACTTTAGGATTAACAGACCTGTATGTGGGACAGACTAACTTTTTGCAATGGCCCAGGTTGAGGGCTGCCCAAAAGGTGGGGAGCAACTCTGTAGCAAAAGGCCCTGGGACCATAGTAGGCAGCAGGCTAAGCATGGGCCATCAGTGTCTATTGTCTAATATGAAATTTTCTTCTGCAATTTAGACCTTTTAATCCCTTTAATTCCATTTCATCTGTCTGTCTGTCTGTCTGTCTGTCTATCTATCTATCTATCCATCTATCTAATTTTCTGCACTACAGGTACACACTCTCCCTCTTTGCAACAACTTATTATGTATTTGAATACTGTTACCATGTCATTTCAGGTTCCCTTAGAAGCTTTTCAAATGCTTAATACTTTATACCGTAAATGTCACATTTCAATTTATTTTAACTTTTGGGCAATCATATGTGCCAGCTTTCTGGGAGATTTCTGAGTATACTTATAGCAAGCAGTTTAATACAAAAGGAATACACAAGGCAGCTTTTTAATTTTAATTTTTACTCACAATGCTTCACTGTTTTTTACAGTCAAATGCTTTTTTTTTTTTGCCTTTTTTTCAAATGCTTTTTTTTTTCTTTTTCTTTTTCTTTTTCTCCTCATTATCCTGTTGTTTCTAGGCTACATATTATCCGATTGTGCAACACTTAAGCTGCTTCAGAGGTGAGGTAGTCATGCTTTTCTCTCTTGCCTTCTTGCTCATAGAAATTATTAACTTGTAATTCTCATGGTAGCTCATTCTCTGCAGACACCTACAACTCTAAGCTCTACAACTTTTCTCAGTTTGCCTGTTTGCAACTGTCTTATGCATAGGTTTATTCCCAGTGGAATAGGTTCCTGCTAGCTTCCTCATCTCTTATTTCTTGCTACCTACTTTGATTTTGTTTGTTTTCTCAACAGCATGAGCTGTTTGCACATTTTTCTTGTTCCTCAGAGGGTTTTACTCTTATATAAACATTTACACTGGAGTTTTCTGTGACTATTCAATTCTTTGAATTCTACTGGCAGAGAGAAACAATTTTGCTTCAGTGCCTCAGGATAAACACCCTTATTTATCAGTCTTTCCTTCCTATATTTAAACAGGTCTCCGAGAGTGACAGTGACTGCAGCATAGAGAGATGGAAGGGGTGAAGCTGCCTTCTGCCTGAAGCTAGGCTGGGTAGGCAGAGCTGTGACAGCTCTGCGCTATGCCTCAGGATCAGCATCCCCAATTGCAATGGTTATTCCGCCTATGGTGTGGCAGATGAGGAAATACAATTCCTTCATCCAACACATTATGTAAAGACAGATGTTTTCAGCTTACTCAGACATAAGAATTAGGAAAGACTAGGGATGCCCTGGACAAGAAGGATAACAAAATCAGGGTACGCTTGAACAGCAAAATGAAAATATTAGTGCAGCATGGGCAGGCACAATTTTAATCTAACTGGCACAGGCAGCAATGGCATTGAAGATGGAGAAATACAGAATTCAGTGTCGGCTGGAAACTGGGGAAAGGCCATTGGGGCTTTACTCACATTCATACCTCTACAACATTACTGCTACTCTCCCTGTGCTGCACAGATAAATGGTAACCTAAAATTCTGCTCCACAACACAACCTCTCTTTCAGCTGTAGTGAAGAAATAGCTTGAAGGCTTTCCTGACTCAGTAAGGAAGCCCTGTGGGTTGTTCTGGATCAGCTGCTACCTAGGCAACATTACAACAGGCAACTTCAACCACCACTGGGGCACTTGGACAAGAGACTGGTATTTCAATTACTATATTCCCTCTTAAATCATCCCAATTTCCTCAGAACAAACAAGTGTGCACCACATTTTGCAGTTTGTCCCACATATTTATACTACGCTTTATCTTGCTTTGGCCTGAAAAGCAAGTATATCCTAGACTCTCTTCACCTCCTAGGGTTCAGTTGTTTAGTGTTCATTTACTTAAATCTCACTAAACAAAAATGAGACTTGTACGTGCTGTGTACCTAATGAGCTGCTACTGATAGGAGGACCAATTCATCTTCATTTTTATTTCAATGTATTCAAAAACAACCATAGCTTTCAATCCTGTGAGAGCTTCTGTGAGAGCTCTACCATTTTTATTATTTAATCATGATGACAATATTTGTGGTCACAATGTTTACAGATACTTTTTGTCAAATGTCACTAACTTCAGAGATCAGAGTGACAGCTAACATATGAATTTTCCAAGCCTGGCAATATGGACCACTTAAAAATGTTGTGAAGATGCCTTCACTACCTTTCTGATAAGTATAGCATATCTCCAATCAAATATCATCTGCTGTGAAATAAACATTAGAATGAAAAGTCAAACTGAACATAAACTATCTAGGTTTATCAAGTTGTACTCTTTGTCCTGAAATGAAAGTGGAAAAATGTATAAAACTGGGCTACACACTCTCAAGGAGTTAGAAACAAAGTGAATCTGGTGCTATTGCTGAATAATCTTCAAATATTTTTAACATGCCATGAATTCATGTTGTCTAGTGGCACTGCAGATAAATTCTCTAACTATGAAGAGATAAGATATTTAGAGTAATTGACTGTTGTACATGTGTCTTCCACAGTTTTGATGATGATTTGAAGACACTTTGTTTAGAGACAAAGGAGTAGTTCAGTTTATATAATTTTTCAGGCCCTCGCCTTGCCAAAATATCAGTTCCTGGATGTAGCTTTTTTATTCTAGTGATGTTAGTCCAGTAAGAATAATACTTAGAATCACAATGTTCATTTCAAATAAGTCATGAAGTGATAAAGACGGTCTTTTGTTACCATTCCAGGCTGGCCTGCAAGTCCTAAAGCTACTACTGAAATAAATAATTCTATGACCCACTGCAAGGCTTCTTAACTATTGCAGATTATGTCATCACTTCCACCACATTCATTTCTCTTCTGGGAAAAGATAAGTATAACCCCTGAATTTACCTGCATTAATGTCATTGTTGTTGTTGTTTTTATTTTCTTTCCTAGATTTTTCTCTCTAGCTGAGCAACAGACACAGCAAGAAACATGCCAGAGCAAAGCAATGATTACAGGGTTGTTGTGTTTGGGGCAGGAGGAGTTGGCAAAAGTTCTCTGGTCTTGAGATTTGTGAAAGGTACTTTCAGAGAGAGCTACATCCCTACCATAGAAGATACCTATCGGCAGGTGATCAGCTGTGATAAAAGTATATGCACTTTGCAGATAACTGACACTACTGGAAGCCATCAATTTCCAGCCATGCAACGTCTTTCTATTTCTAAGGGACACGCTTTCATTTTGGTTTACTCTATCACCAGCCGACAGTCCTTGGAGGAACTCAAACCAATCTATGAACAAATATGTCAGATTAAGGGAGATGTAGAAAGCATTCCTATAATGCTGGTGGGGAACAAAAATGACGAGAATCAAAATCGAGAAGTGGACAGCAGTGAAGGAGAAGCCATGGCCAAGAAGTGGAAGTGTGCCTTCATGGAGACCTCTGCCAAGCTGAACCACAATGTGAAGGAGTTATTCCAAGAGCTGTTAAATCTGGAGAAACGCAGGACTGTGAGTTTACAAATTGATGGCAAAAAAAGTAAGCAACAGAAAAGGAAAGAGAAGCTGAAAGGCAAATGTGTGGTCATGTGATATTGCACTGCCAGGAGTAATGCTGTCTCACCTGCCTGATATTACCTACAGACAGCAAACAACTATACAAGACCTTATTGATTGGTATCTGTTTTGAAAGAAATATTTGTAATTTGAAAAAAATGAGTTATTGTGGTTACTATGAAAAAAGTCAAAAATTGTGTGTTCTAGATATCAGTGAAAAAAAAGATCAGGAACTGGAAAAAAAAAAAAAAAGATTGGTTAGGATACCTAATTTAATAATTTACACAAGAAAAGAAAATTCATGTTTAGCATACTGTGGAAGATTTGGGAAGTCAGCATCATAACATTATTTATATTTGCATGTAACTGCACTGGAAGGCAATGTATAATACTAAAAGAAAAACCGATGTCAACAAAGAAGCCTAGGACATACAACTGCATGTTGGATGAAGTTATCGTACTCTTTTAAGAGTGCTGTGGACAAATGGTTCTGTGCAATTTTCAGTACTGACTGTCAAATAAACTAATTCTCACTAAAGGGAAGTATGGAGCTAGCACAGTTAGAAGGAATGGGGATTTTCTCTACCACCCCCAGCATGAGATGTCTTTCTTGTATGGCACAAAGTTTGAACTGGAAGATGAGGAAAAGCCGGAGATGGAGATCATCTTTTCTGCACCTATCACTCCAGGAATGACGTGTACTTTTGACCCCATGATATTTCAGAAGAACAGATGTTTGCCGTTGGAGAATGTCAGATCATAAAAACAGTGTGTACGTACAAACAGTATACTTTCCACGGAGGACTGGCTGGGGAGTTCCGTACAAAACCTCTATGGAAAAGACAGTTTAAGAACTGCTGATGGATGAATGAACAGATAGTGTGATCTGCAAACGGACTGGAAGTTTGTTGAACTTGTTGATGCTGTTGGAGAGAGGTCAGTGTAGTACAGAAGGGTTTCGTTCAAATTACCATATTAGTTGAGTAAAACTTCTTTCCATCACTATATTCCAGTTAGAATGGTTTTGCATTCATACATTGCTAGGTTTATTGCCTTTATAATGCCTAAAGGGTTTTATATTCACTGTTTAAACACACAATTTGAACTGCTGTGACTATGTATATAGCCAAATCCTACATCTGCTGTTAGGACCCACAAGAGTCTCTAACAGAAGACTTGCTGGGTAAGTACTACAGGATTTGGCATATTAAGAGTTACAATCAGTACTGTGCTACAGAGCAATACAAGGCTCAGAATAGAAATAATAATAATAAAAAAAAAACTGGTTTGAACCACTCTGTCAGGGGAAACTGTTCTTCTCAAAATCTTCTAAAGGGGATAAATGCTAAAAATGTGAGCTTTTCTGGATTTCTCTTAAAACTTTTTTAAAAAAATTATATGAATGAATAAAGTATGTATCCAACTCAACAACGATCATCAAAGATAAAAGAAGCACATACTTTTTTTTTTTTTTTTAAAAAGACACATCAAAATTGTATAAGCTACAGTTTGCACATTAAGAACTGCTTTGAAATAATAAAACCAACATCATATTTTAGGGAAACTTTTACATCAAAACCATACTATGAGAAAATGCCGTCAAGTATTATTAGTAGTAGTATGCATGCTGTTGCATTATAAATGTCTTCTAATAGATGTTCAAATGCAGTATTAACATTAAGAATTGTTACCTTGTTGCTCTTAAAGCTATTGCTTGTTTACCTTCTACCTTTCCAAACAAAAGTGCAGATATTTCATAGGTAGTGTGATAGTATATGTCTTTGAGCAAAATCTGCTGTTAGCACTATCTAGAAAGGAGCACAATTTATGTCGTTTACTCAGAAGAAGTCCTGGCAGCATTAACATCAAGTGTAAAACTCCTACTGATTTAAAGAAGAAAAAGTTTTGGTGTTTATGATAGAAAACTGGAGAGAGCAGGAAAAAAGGCTAAGACTCTTCCTTAGCAATAATTTCCTGACTCTTAAGGATTGCTTTTTCTCCATAAGTCTCAAAACGCTTTACACAAAGGATAGCACCATTACCTTAACTTTGCAGGTGGTGAAACTGAGGCACAAAGAGAGAAAGCAACTGCACAAGGGTACCCATCAGGTTAGTGACAGACCAAGGTAGAAAAACAGATCTCCCCGGTCCCCATCCAGTGCTCTGTCTGCCTTTGGTCAGACTGACTCTTCAGACTCTTACATACTTCCTAAAACATATAAAGAAGCCTGGTATAGTTTACACAGCTAAGTGCATCTTTTCTTTCTCAGTGTGTCAATAGGTCAAACCATATTTCCAGATCAGGGATGTAAAACATTCAAAAGCACTATGTTTAGTATGACTTTTCTACATTTTTATACATTTACTCTGTTTGTAAGCAAATGGTTCAAGATACTTATCTTTACAGCACTGGATTCCACTAATAGAACTGCAAAATCCAAAGCAGGACTACACTTGGGGAACAATGAGTCATATACTGAGGTCAGCAGGACAAGGATGTCCCACTGATGCTAACAGGTTGATGCCAAAAGGTCATTATGCATAGTGCACTTCTAGGAGACCAGCATGGAATTACAATAGAAACCAAAACAAAGAAGGCCATATAGAGAAATTATCCTTTTAGATTTATTATTTCAGCTGAAACAATTATTTGCATGGTACAGAGTAGGGGATCAGAATTAGACCAAAAAGGTTATGATGGCAAGGACTATATGGAAGTGATGGAAGGCTGAAATGATGGGAGGCTGAAATTTGGCCCCTGGCTTTTGCTGAATGTGCCTCATAGAAAGAAAAGAGTAATTATGTGTCAAAGCTGGAAATTAAACAAGTAGCTGCCAAATGTTAGTCTTAAGAACCATTTCCTTTAATTCCCAGTTCATTCCTCTCCTGCTACATAATGAGCCATGAATTATTTCATGGACTTGCATGTATCAAAGCAAGGCCGGTACAGAAGCAATATTACTCATGGACCACAGATTCAAAACAGAACATATTTTATACCCTTGCATTGTCATTCTGGTTTATACTACTAGTTTATGCATATCTTACATATATGTCAGCTGTTTTAAAACATTTGTTTTGCTATTACTTATCCTTTTAATACAGGAAAAAATACAAAGAAAATACGCAGCTTTATTACATTTAGTGTTTTCTTTGGGGATGTGATATTAGTCTAATAAACTCTTTAAAGTGTATGGAAGAAATATGACATATTTAACATATAAAATCTACAGTGAACTTTAGCACTCAAACATATAGAGAAAATGACTCTTTACAACGCATGACTTTTGTATGTATATCGTATGTATTAAGTTATATAGATATCACAAAAAATGTGTCATTGAGATTTCATTAGCAAATATTTTATTCAAAAATTGGATATTAAGTCATTTGTGCCTACAAGTTTCTATGTTTCCTGTGGTGTTCCAAACATACAAAATAAAGTTTTAAATGGAGACTTGTTTTGGGAAAAAGCCTTGTTGGTGCCTGCATTGTGTTTATTTCCTAAATATATTAAGCATACCGTTTTTAATAGTGGAGAAGGCAATTCCCTAGATCAAAACAGATTCACACATGTGAGGCAGTGTCCTAAAATCTGTGACTATACAAACAGATTTCTGGAAAGACCTAAGAGGGGTGAAAGAGTTTGTCCTATTTAACATTTTCCTTTATTAGAGTGAGACAAACACCTACACTTTCAAAACAAACTACCTTCTTCATAAAACACAGGTTATCAGTAGATGTATATTTTATCTATCAAAAGCAAAATATTTTTGGAAGCAAGTCGGTATTCTATTATTTAGTTTTAAATAATGACAGATATGATCTTAGTGCTTGTGCAAAAATTGAAACTTATTGTACAGATCCTGCTATTCCTCCTCTTCCCTACCAAATGCCTGATGTTTTCACAAAATTTCCTACTATGGTATATTATTGCACCTGAAAAAAAAAATCAAATATAATAATTTAACACATTGTGTAATTCAGAAGTTTTTCCGTTAAATTATTATTTTCTGTATGTATTCCTTAATTTTTTTCTCCACAGAGGGAGGGATCAAAAAGCAAGCATGAATACTTAGGTACTTTGGCGAGCAGTTGAAATGCTGAAATAATGAATATTGAATGCAAATTTTATATAACTGTGAAGTAATGTGAAATAGCAGTCAACAAAGCTTTTCATTTTTTGAAAAGAGTGCCCCTTTATTTATATTCCTTATAAGGAATTCCTTATAATTCCTCTGATCCTGTTTTTTGTTTGTTTGTTAGCTTGTTTTTCTTCTAATACACCCTAATTTACTATGCATCGTCCTGATTCTGACACAATAGTGGATTTGCAGTCCAGAGATCTGCACAACATAGTAATTATTTTAGTAATTATTTTATTTTCCATCTGTAATTGATTGTCCATGTATTTGTCCACATAAACACTGCAAGCATTGTAAAATTTGCTTGTCTCTTTTTTTTTTTCCTTTGGTTACAACTCTTGTTTCCCAATGAAAGATATATTCCTAGTTAGCATATGTCCTCATTCAAAGTTATGAATACAACTTAAGTCACATGTAGTTCACTGGCATATTAGCTATGTCCCACTCACCTTCTATGCATGTTTTCTAATTAATCCAAATGTTTATTTTATTTAGTCAATGGTACCTAAAGTCCAACCCCACTAAAGCTGGAATGAGAGTGCAGAAATTTAGCGCCTTTGAAAGCATGGACCTGGGTACCTCTTTGGAAGGACACAGACTCCACTCTAATTTAACCAGAGTAATACAAGGTTTATAGAAAACATTAAGCCTCATCTGTTTCATGTAGTTTTCTTTGGTTGAGTGCTGCTTTTTATAATGAGTCATAGTGGACCTATTGAGAAGTCATAATGGAACCAAAGCACAGAGGAGCATTTATTGTTCAATCAGATGTACTTATACCTCATTTAGATATTAATAAATGGCCTAAAATGAATCCTACATGTGCAGTTTTATCCTGATGCCCTGAAAGCTGTGGATGATAGTGTCTGTCACGTGGAAGCTGCCATCGTATTTTTATTACTTTCAGTAGAAAAAGCAGGAAATAAAGCAGCAGGTGTTTTTCCCCAAGAAGTTTATGGCAAATCATTTTTTTTTCAATGTGTAAGAGGACAAAAACAATTTTCATTCATTTTTAGACAGAGATTTGGAGAGCACCAAGGTGCCAATCACTCTAATCCATACTTACTTTACAGAGGCTTTTGCTCAGTGATGTTGTAAAGATCCTTCACCTTCAGTTCTTCCCTTTCTTATTTAGTACAGTTCCTGCTGCTGGTCAGTGTGGTCCTTAAAACATACAGATCATGGACCTACTTAATAACTTAGTCAAGGTCAGACAGTCTTAAAATAACAATACAATGGCACTGTATTGTTAGGCATATGAATTTAATTCCAGATTTTACCTGTGCGAATTACTGTGGCCCACCTGTCCACTGCACAACTGAATCACTGTAATAAATAGTTCGGAGGAACATAATTTGGGGGAAAGCAATGGAAATGTCAGAAGTAGCTGAAGATTTTACGGGATCTCTCCATTTTCCAGGAAATTCTGAGATCAGCCAAGACTCCCAGGTATATTTTCAAAGGAAAAATCAATATTCAGTCATCACGCTGAGTTGTGCTAATGAGCACTGCTGTTATGGACATTACAACTGTTAGTTGCCCATGGAGAACAGTTGCTGCTCACTCGGTGATCTAGTCAAATCCATAACTCATTATAAAAATAATGGTCAATTGAATGGCTAATTTATCCACCTGTGGATGAGTCCCAGAAGGGTCTCAGTTCTTCAGAAGCAGAGATGTTCACTAACAGCATCCAGCCCTTCTCCCTTTCTACAAAGTGCAGGTAGGTGTCCATGGAAAGGATCTGCAAAAATCAGGAAAGTGAATAGGCAGTTACCTAAACTGAGCAGAGAGCAGCAGGGAGGCGGATGGTGAGAGAGATTGTGGTGGTTTTACTCAACTTGGCAGCTGAGCTCCACCACAACAGATCTTACTCACCTTGCTCAAAGGGAGGGGGGGGGGGGTGGAAATATGATGCAAAGGGCTCAAGGATTGAGATATGGACAGGCAGATCACTTGACAATTATCATCACAGGCAAAACAGACTCAGCACAGGGAGATTTATGTCATTTTTTACCTATTACTAAAAAGCTAAAGAAATGAGAAGCTAAAAACAAACAAACAAACAAAAAGACCGTTCCCCAATGCATACTCTTCTTACCTCCTCCCCCCAAGCCGTGCAGGGGAACAGGGAATGGGGGCTGCGGTCAGTATATAGCACTTCGTCTCCGCCGCTCCTTCAGGGTCCCTCCCTGACCCTGCTCGCCGTGGGGTCTCTGCCATGGATGCTGACCTTCTGAACTGAGCCTGTGGGGGCTGCCCACAGGCAGCAGCTCTCCAAGCACTGCTCCCACACGGCTCCATCCCATGGGGTCCATCCATCCATCCCCCAGGAGCAAACTGCTCCAGCACGGGTCCCCCACGGGTGGGGGCAGCTCCCCCCAGACCCCCTGCTCCTGCGGGGGCTCTCCATGGGCCGCAGCCTCCTCCAGGCCACATCCACCTGCTCCAGCGGGGGCTCCTCCACCCATGGGGGGGCTGCAGCGTGGAGATCTGCTCCATGGGGGACCCATGGGCTGCAGGGGGACAGCCTGCTCCACCAGGGGCCTCTCCCTGCACAGCCCGCAGGGGAACTGCTGCTGCCTGCCTGCCTGCAGCACCTCCTGCCCTCCTGCGGCACTCACCTGGGGGCTGCAGGGCTGTTTCTCACACCTCTCTCCCAGCTGTGCTATTCTATATAATCTTGAAAATTAAGAGTTTAGGAAAAAAAAAATAATAAAAATATACTCCTTTCCTTAAATATGCTGTCACTGAGGCAGAAACACTGTTGCTCGTGACTTGGCTCTGGCCAGTGGCGGGTCCCCTTTGGAGTTAGCTGAAACTGGCTCTTATCTGACAGGAGGCAGCTTCTGGATTCGTCTCACAGAAGCCGTCTCTGTAGTCCCCGCTACCAAAACCTTGTCACATAGACCCAGTACATTGGTATTTCACTCTAGCAGTATAAATTGATATTTATATACCGTTGGCTATCATGGTGATATGAGGAAATTCAAAAAAGATGTGACCTGAATTATCACACACTTCAGCTTTACCACACAGCCTCCAGTGGCTATGTTCTCAGATAGCTCTGCCTGTCAAGTTAAGATGGCATTTATACTACGTTTACATTGTTGGGTCATTTACGTGACACAGCACTATCAACTTTTCATACAAGTTAGATTACAAAATCAATGTTGCACTGCAGACAAGAAAGCACATTATTTTACACTATACAGGTGCATAAGATTACGTATTTTTTAATGTAAGCTAGTAGCAACGACTGTATTGCCTTTATTGTTATATAAGACATCTTTATTGTGATGTCTTTAGTCTGTCAGCTTTGTTTATTCAGAAACTTGAAATTAGTGCTATTCTACTTGGTCTTGTAAGTTAAGTTAGTTTAGGAAAGAAACTTCCATATTAGGATTACTTTCAGTCAGAGATTTTAAAGTGCATTCAATGGCAATTAGATTTTGAAGTTCAACAGAAAATTTAACAGTCATTTGTAGAGACAGTATTAGTCATCTATTTCCCACACAAATATGTTTTATGGTTTGAAATGTCACTAAAATGGGTATTTTAGAACACAAAGCAGAAGCTTGAATAGGAACAGCTTGAGCTTCTTGTATTTTAACTTTCAAATAAATGGAAGTACATGCAAGTTCAATTTATTTTATTTTTTTTTTTCTTCTGAATGCCAGAGACCAAATTCTTTCTTGGTTTAGTTAGGAATAAATTTGTTTCCATATTTTCCAGCTTGTTGTTAAGGATGCTGTATTTGGGACTTGGTATGGTAACATACAACAGGCTTTTGGACTTTAAGAACTAAAGATAAACTTGTACGTAAGGTACAAACAGGGACATTTAGGAATTCTGTTGCTTTTTCTAACTCAAATGTTGGCTTTTAGCAAAGTGACTAATATCTATGTGACCAAATTTCTTATGTATAAAAATGGAATAACAACTTTTTTTTTTTTTTTTTCTTCTGGAAAACAAAGAATACTTATGGAACACATGATATGAAAACCTCAGTTCTCTAGTTTTCATTTTGTTTTATTTTGTTTGTTTGTTTGATTTCAATGCTGTCTTGTAATATATCTGACAATTGTTTAAAACCTATCATCTTTTTTAAATTCACAACACAATGTAAAAATCTCTTCCTTGTAGACAGCTCAGAGTTTACCCTATTGAGTCTCATGTTTTCATTTCAAAATATTCCAGAGTGAAAACAACATAGTTTTCTCCCTCCAACTTCACTTGCTAAGATCTCCTTCTGTTGATAATGACTGCTGCTCCACCACGCTGATAATACCATCATGGAGAAATCAGAAGTGATGCAGGCTGTGTGTGGAGGAACTGTACTCCCAGGCCCCTGCATTTGCTTGAGAAGCAACCTGCAGTACCTTCACTGTTCCTCTGAGCTTGGTTGCTTGCAGGTCATGTTTGCTGGGCTCCCTGCACAAGCACAGGCAGTTAGTAGGCAGCTCTCAGGCTGCGTGCACCAGAGATGGCATGGAGAATGTTCCCACTCCAGCTAGCAGATACCTTTGGATGTTGTCTTCACCGTATCATCTACCACGTTCTGTAGTCCTGAAGCTGTTTTGGAGGCTTTAGACAACTTTCTTTTCCATGGTCTAAGGTAATGGGATTCATCACCTTGTCTAGCAGTCTACACAGACCTAGAGATTATAAAAAAATTTCTTGCATAAGATTTCAAGTTGTTTTTTTGTTTGTTTGTTTGTTTTAGTTTTTTAATCTGTAAGATATGACATTATTTATGTTTCTTCACAGGAGATTTTCTTTTTAAAAGAAAACATCTTGAATGGTTAGTTTTATCTTTGAAATTTAAAGAGAAAAGACTGTGTTAGATGACAGCATCCTTGTGCATTCCTTTAAAGCCAACTTCACTGTGAAGTAAATTGAGTCCTCGCCTCAGTCTCCAAAGAAGCAATAATTCAGTACATTAAAATATTGACTTTTGCTTTGACTGGCAAGATATTTTTGTTTACTGAGGGCAAGGCTAAAGTGACAAAAGATCTTAACTGTCTCATGGTGCGAGATGTAGAGCAGCCAACTGAAAAGTAAAAGTTATCTGCAGAGGATGGTGGTTGTTCTATTGATTTTTCTTTTAATCTCCAATAGTGTGAAAAAGCGACAGCATTTCCATTACAATATTTGAATGTTCAATCAATGAGAGATTTTTTTGTGTGTGAGCGGGGAAACAACAACAGTAAAGTTCAGTAGGCCTTGGCTTAGATTTGTTCATTGACTGGATGTGTATACTGAGTGACAAGTAACACTTCCGATCCTTTATGAAGGCTGGCTATTTTGCAATAAGTTAATAAATATTGCTCTTGTAACCAACCAGTATTAGAAACAGAAATTGTTAAATTTGGTGGTGACAGCTCAAATCGTTTGATTCTTAGAATACAATATTTCTACTAGAAAAAGTGGGATTTCCCAGATCTATTGTCAAAATTTCCAGTGCTGTTTGAGATTTTTGGACAGTTTTCAAAGACAGAGAATGAATTAGTCTGAATAGGGGATGTTCTTGAGAATAAGAATGACCATTGACCTTTCATGGGGGTTCTACTCAAAACTTCTTCATGGTATTTACTACTTTTTGAAGCAATAACAGGATCAGATATAAACATTTTCTTTTTATAGTTGATATAATTAAAAGCATAATTATAAAAGTATATAATAAATATAATATATAAATATAATATTAATATATTAACATATTAATATAAATATATATTGATATATAACGTATATATCATATAAAATATATAAAGATAATATATAATAAAAGTATTATAAAAGTATAGCATAATACTTTTATACTACATTTTACATCAAAAGACCAACAAGAAAATTTGTACCATTCTGCTGTCCAAATTTTGGCTAGGATAGAGTTAATTTTGTTCCTAGAAGTGGTATGGTGCTGTGTTTTGGATTTAAGATGAAAAAAGTGGTAATTACACACTGATACTTTAGTTGTTGCAAAGCATTGCTTACACTTAGCAAAAGGCCTTTCCTACTTCTTATGCTGCCCTTCAGCTGGGGGTGTGCAAGAAGATGAGAGGACGGGGACAAGGCCAGGACAGCAGACCCAAACTGGCCTAAGGGATGCCCCATACTGTATGGTGTCATGTTGAGCAATGAAACTGGAGGAGTTGGCTGGGGGAATGCCAGTGTTTCGAGTCTGGCTGGACATTGGTTGGCTGGTGGTGAGTAACTACATTTTGTATCATTTATTTGTTGTTATTTATTTGTTGTTATTGTAGTTTCTGTCCTTTATTTTTATTTTTTTTTCTTGTTAAACTGTCCTTATCTCAATCCACAAGTTCTTATACTTTTGTTTTCAGTTTTCTCCTCCATCCCACTGAGGGGAAGAGTGAGCAAATGACTGTGTACTGTCTAGCTGTCTGCTGGGTTAAACCACAGCATTAGGCACACAGGCAAAATCTCACACAAAACCTTGATTAACTGTTACAAATTAGTAAACTATCACAATCATAATTCAGTTCATGACTGCAAGTCTAGTGCTTTCTGTGCAATGGAGTCAGAGATGGTCTGAAGACTGCATTAATGTGTGATTATTTCCATGTTAAAAATAAAAATGTTTCATTTGTAAACTTGCAGGGATAGCTGATAAATATTATTTAATCCTTATATACACTGCTCAATTTCCTAAACAGAATAGTTTTTTGATTTTGGTGGTTTTGTGGTAGCTTTCTTTTTTTTATTATTATTATTATTTTTTATTTTTGAAACCAGTTCTTGTAAATTACTTTTTATGTACTCATTTTAAAGAACATTTACTTATATAAGAAAGAAGGCAGGTTGGCAGTGAGTGAAAGGAAAACAATGCCCTTCAGTCTTTCCAAATTGCCTGACCAAACAAAGAGAATTTCTGGAACCCACTGCTGCTTGCTCGGATTTGATGAATGCCTGAAAGGAACATACCACTCACAGTTCCAGCTCAAATGCTTTCAGCCACGCTCATTTCCCCGAGGTTAAAAGAATTACGTGCACAAACTTGGAATATCACCTTGAGGTAGGGTTTTGTGAAACAGCATATTTGAATACTTTAATAAATGTCAGTAAAATAAAGGTAGAATGCACTGCGTGATTAAATGTTTTACACAGGCAGGAAACACACAATCATGCAGAGATTAACAACACATTAGAGGCATACACAGGGGAGATACAGAAGTCATGAGGTCATGATGATCTCTTGCTGAAATCAGTGACGCTATTCTGAATTTACATAGGTTAAACTTGGGCAAACTAGAGACCGAAGAAAAAACAGTTCTTAGGTGGAAATGCATTTAGCGTCAAGTGAAACTGTTCACATTTAATGGAATTATGGGAAAAAGATTGAAATACTTTGTGAATTTGAATTGTGGATCATGAATTAAAACAGATAGATATCTTCTGAATACAGCATTTTGCAATTAATCTTGCGTGACTGAGTGCTGGTTAAGGATGACAGGTGTAAATTTGGGGAACTTCACTTTTAAGTCCTCTGAATTTGATGGCTGCTTAAGGCCCACTGACTTTTAACAGATTATATGGACTGAGATGAAGTGTGCTAGTTCACAGCAAAAAGGTGGCCATATTTCAAAAGTTGTTATCTTCATTGACTTTTTTAATATTATTAATTCTCTTCAACATTTATCATAGTTTTTGAAAATCCCAGGAAATTATATCCTTCTTAAAATAAATACTGCTTATGCAGGGGTATTGAGTTTATTTATAATAATCTATCTCATGTTTATTAATTTTTACCGTAACAATAATTTTAAAATATGTATATAATCAAGGATTTCTCAGATAGTCTGCAGATGGGATGCAAAATAAAAATTCTGTTAAAAAAAAAAAAAGAACAAAATTTCAACTCATATCTTGTAAAATCTGTTCTCTTAGCAACTGAATATTTTATTTCAAAAACAATGTGGTGGTTTAGCACTTGTGAGTAGCTCCAGCACCAGTAGGTAACACCAGCACAACCATGCAGCTCTCTCACTCCTCCTCCTGAAAAGGAAGAAGGGGAGAAAATACAATGGAAAAAGCTCATAGGTTGAGATAAGTACAGGGAGATCACTCAACAATTATCATCATGGGCAAAACAGACTTAGCATATGCAGATAAATATAATTTATTGCCTATTGATAACAGAATACAGCACGGAAAACTGAAACTTAAAACACCTTCTCTCCATCCAAACTCTTGCACCTCCTTCCCCACAAGTGGCAAAAGGGAACTTGGAATGGGGGCTGTGGTCAGTACCTGAAGCTTCATCTCCACCACTCCTTCACGGTTACTCCCTGCCCCTGCTTCACGTGGGGTCCCTTCCATGGAATACCATTCTTCTCGAACTGAGCCTGTGGGGGCTGCCTCCAGGCAGCAGCTCTTCAAGAACTGCTCCCACATGGTACCACAGGCCGCAGGAGAACTTCAGCTCTGGCACCTGGTGCACCTCCTCTCCCCCCTGCTGCACTGACCTTGGGGATTGTAGGGTTGGTTCTCACTCCTCTCTCCCAGATGCTGTTGCACAACAGTATTTCTTCAATCTGCTCTCCCAGAGGCCCGATCAGCATTGCTCACTGACTCTGCTCTGGCCAGCCAGCTGCTCTGGCCAGAGCAGCTAGCTCTGCTCTGGCATGGGGCAACTGCTGGGTTCTGCTCACAGAGGCCACCCTACAACATCCTGTTAGTAAGCCTTTGCCACATAAACTCAATTCAATCAAACAGTACTTGAAAGATTTATCACACAAACTGAAATGTGTTGAACAGTGTTGTTGATTCACTTTCCATATGATAAAATTTTGTAATTGGTATAAGTGAATTTCATGTTTATAATGATACCTCTGAATAGTAAGTATATATGTGTGTGTGCGTGTGTGCGTGCGTGTGTGTGTGTAAATGCAGGAGCATTTTTAAATAGACATTGGATTAAAACAACACCCCTTTTTAGACTATTTTAGTGAATTTAGACCTTCCCAGACAGGTAATAATATGGAAGAGAAAGGAGAAAAGTGTCTTTAGAACCTAAAGTACAATAATGGAATTGGCATTATTATATTTATTATACAAACAGGGTTAAGTGGGAGACCTTAGCAATCCTAAGTGTAGCTGGGAAAAGAGTTCAGCAAGAAACATGTGTCCAGCAAGTCTCACAAAGGAGTGGTGGCAAATTTTCTTGCTTCTCAGATGCTGAAAGTAGAGATTTTTCTACAGCAAAAGGTGTATTCCACTCTGTAGTAATTGTCAATCAATAGGGAAGAAATGATAGAGAGCAGGCTAGCAGAAGACAGTATGGGTGAAAGTGACTGTGACGTGATAGGAATGTAGATGAGGAAACAACAATATAAGAGAGTTCAACTACCTAGAAAAGCCTCAAAGGATTACCTTCAGCTTTGGGTGCATAGTAAGAAACGTGCAGAAGAGTTGAAGAGGTGTAGAGAAGATCAAAGGGAGCAAGAGGACATCTGGGAATCCTGAACTATGCTGAAGAGCTGGAAAATAAATAAATAAATAAATAAATAAATAAATAAATAAATAAATAAATAAATAAATAAATAAATAAATAAAAGTGTTGGGGTAGCAGAGAAGAGACAAGTAGTAAAAGCAGTAGTAGACTTCATCTATACTAGTGAGTGAAGAAGAGAGTAAAGTCTGCTCCACATCCACTGCTGCAAATTTTCCAGTCCTCTGATCATGGAAGCACCAGAATGGAGACTGAGCAGGGAGACAAACTGAGCAACTGGGCATCTGTGCCATTGTGTGCAATGTCCTCATGAGGAGATATTTCCTGGCAGGAGAGACATGCTTACTAATGACATAATGACATTGCATATACAACCTCAGACAGA
Organism: Anas acuta; assembly: GCF_963932015.1. Lineage (NCBI taxonomy): Eukaryota > Metazoa > Chordata > Aves > Anseriformes > Anatidae > Anas > Anas acuta. The sequence continues at coordinate 42,847,112 of NC_089017.1, read as the reverse complement.
GCTTGAAAGTCCCCATTTTCTGTTGCTTCTATGATTCATCACAGTCACTGGTGATTGTCCTGTTCTACTCTTCCGTTCTGTGGCCCCACCTGGAGTACTGCATTGAGCTCTGGAGCCCCTAGCACAAGAAGGATGTGGAGCTGTTAGAGCAGCTTCAGAGGAGGGCCACAAAGATGATCAGGGGGCTGGAGCACCTCTCCAGGAAGGCTGAGAGAGGTGGGGTTGTTCTGGGGAGACGTCATTGCAACCTTTCAGTACTTAAAGGGAACTTATAAAAAAGATGGATAACTACTCATTGCTTTGTCAGATAATGTCAGGATGAGGGGGAATGGCTTTAAACTAACAGAGGTGAGATTTGGATTAGAGGTTAGGAGGAAATTCTTCACTCCATAGAGGCTGTGGATGCCCCATCCCTGAAGGCTGGACAAGGCCCTGGGCAACCTGATCTAATGGGTGGCAACCCTGCCCATGGCAGGGGGTTGGAACTGGGTGGTCTTTAAAGACCTTCCAACCCAAGCCATTCTATGATTCTGTGATAGCCATCCTGGAACACACAATTCCATCCCTCTAATGCATGGCTTTACAATAAGTACACTGTTCCTAGTACTATGACTAGTAGGAAAAGTGATCACATTGGAATGCATATACTATGGTAATTCATTATGTAGAAAGTGGTTACAACATAAAGGATTAGCAAGTGTATCAAGCAGCAAATGGCACTACCAGGAAGATTATCAGACTTTCAAACAGTATTCAAACAGTTCAACAGTTCAAACAGTATGATTCAGGAGTGGAGGATACATTGTGTCTAGGTGTTGTAGTCAGAGGTTGTGTTTCAGAATGTTTCTGAGGATATGTTTTTTGTTTGTTTGTTTGTTTGTTTTAATAAAGGGTGTGGGTATTGGCTTTATATATCACGTACACTATTTTGATTCATTATGAGAAGTAAAGTCAATCTAAGTATTGAGCTTGAGATGTGCACTGTGTATAAGCTTCTTTTATTCTTTAAAAAATGCCTGTCTGAACTGTCAGGGCATTCTCATCCAGTAGGATTTGGACACTGCTAAAGACAAAACAGACAGAAAAGCTATTCTGAGAACACTTTTTTTTTTTTTTTTTTCCTCTTACTCCTGTTTTAATGTTGTTTAGATTTTGCTCTTTGGATTACATGAAATTTAAAAGAAAACCATATTTTACCGCTGAAGTTCGTATTTATTTATTTATTTGTTTAAAATCTTTGTTCAGTCATTTCTGTGGCTAAAAGTGTTGGGGAAAAAATGGGTAAAGACAAGGTTGCTTTCTTTAGCCCTTATAATTTGTCTGTTACTATTGATTTTGAAGTGGCAGAAAAAAATTTTCATTATCTCAAGTCATAGACACTCCGAATTCCTAATTTAATTAAACTGTTTGATTTTTTCTTTTTAATTTTGATTTAGAAAAAATCCTACATTCTTGTTCTGGAAATCAACAGGAGTTATCAAAAGCTTGTTTTCTGAAATAAGACTAACATTGTAAGTATAATTTCTTAAGTTTATCCTGCTTAACATATTTGGTTCAATGACAAAAACTACAATCATCATTAGTGTAAGCAATTGCTTATTATTGCTTATCTTTGCACTTTTTATTTAAATTTGACATAAAAACATGCTGAAAAGTCAAAACATTAACATTTGAACAATACAATATTAGGGTTTGATTATTCTTTTCTGTGGGTTGTACTTTAAAAAAAAAAAAAGTTATTTTTTATAAGCACATAATAAATACTAGTTCAGAATGATTAAGGAATTCTTCTGCCCTTTAGACAGAAGACATGCTGTAGGAGAAAAATACCCACTTGTCAAGAAAGGCGTCCCTGGTGACAGCAGTGTGGGCAGGGAGATCCTTGTTTCAGTGCATTTTTTTTTTGTGTGTGTGTTTCTATTAATCTTTTTTGTTATTGTTTTGTTTTGTTTACTCTTGTATTTCTAGATATGTGGAAAATAGGATGGCTTTGGTAATTTTATGAAACACAAAAGTGTTTGCCAACAAAAATGATTGGAGATTTTCTTTTTTTTTTATGAGAAATCTGAAACGTTGAGTACTTAGCACTCTGTAAATTACCATAGAGTCATATGGACAATGCGATTACTATAGCAAGCAATCTCAAAGGGAGATTAATCATGACAGATCCATTAAAACTAACAATGAAACAAAGAAAAAAGCAGAGAAAATGATAGTCTATCTAGAAGATGTAATCTTCTAGAAGAAAAAAAAGGGGGGGGGGGATTTGAAAAGTGCAAGACTTAAATGCAGTGTTGGTTCAGCACTAACCATGTCATCAATGTTTTTATTATCATGTGCATTCAGACATGTAATGGGATACTTTCAGATGTATACTTCTCCACTGGAGACTACTTTAACAATGCAGCATACTAATTGCAGATTAATGACCGTTAATTTTATAATCCTTTATTATTATTATTATTATTATTATTTTATTTTATGCACAGTGATAAATTCTTGAGTACATAAATTTGTCACCCATTCCTATTAAAATTAATTTTCTGTGGTCTACATTTAACTATCATGCTATTAAATGCAATTATCTAACATCTTTAAAAGTAAGTTTACCATGACAAAGAAGTACATGTATTTCTAATAAATAGTAATTACCTATTGTCAGATTTAAACGTACTGTTTAATACTTAATGAAAGTCGTATATTATTCTCTCAACATACATGAAACACAGGCAACCTCCTGCATATTTAACCAGGGTATTTTTAAATACTCATAGAGGCAGAAGAATATTTACATTAAGTTTTCTTTTCATTTCTTTGCATAAAGATGAAGACTTCTGTTTGGAACATTTATAGTTGATTTCTAACATCCACCATGTTGGCTTATCTGCCTATCCAAAGGACAGGTAGTTCGATCATATTCCAAACTTGTATATAACCTCCAAACTTTAAAGATTTGAAGAACTCAAGATCAGGAAGATGAATGTGCAGAACCGTTTCAAAGAGTTCAAAAGTTCTTGCTTTCTTATTTACTGCTACTTGAGTGTCTGAGAAGAAGGAAATTGCTTTTCCCTGGTTTGGTAATATCTGATTTTGCTGAAATAACTACTGCTTGAGATGTTACCTTCAAAAATAAATCAAACCTACCATTTAATTCAGATTTTCTGGTCAATGATTCAGACTGCAGAGTAATACAATATCCAGATACAACTCTTCAAGAAGCAGTATTTTTGAGCATTTAGGAAAATAAAAATTCCTGTAACATCTTTTAAAATATATGAGTTTTTTGTTTGTTTGTTTGTTTTATAAATATTTAATTAATTAAATTCATTAACTAAAAATCAAGAACAATTCTGAAAGCTTAGGTAGCAATATTCTGCCTAAGTTATTATGGGTTTGATGTACTGGCTCTCGTGCATCACAGTAGCCTTGAGTGCTGTATGCAAGATAAAATGCAAAAATAAATCTTTCACAAAATCAGGAAAAAAGAGCAATCAAGCCACACACACACACACACGCATGCACGCACACACACACACACAAAAGACAAGAAACAAACAAACAAACAAACAAAACCAAGTATGATACTTAACAGGAAATGAATTTATTAGGGATGAATTATAGCTGGGAAAATTGTATTTTCCTTAATGATTTTTTTTTTTCCTTAAATCTAGTTTCTTCTTTCTGTCTTGCATGGTATATAGCTGACATGTCCCACCCCGTATATGCATTTCACTTTTATGGGAGTTAAACAACCAAAATAGGCAATACAGTCTATAGGATCATTCTCAGTCACAGAATATGCACTGAAAAATTCTGTGATTCTTTGTCTCTCCTTTTTACATTAAAGACCACAGCTCTTCAAAAATGCAAAATCTACAAGCCAATTACTATCCATGTGTCTTTAATGGGACATAGGTGGTCTTGAGAACACAGCCAGAGGAAGGCAAGAAGTTGAGGGATGTCTACAGCAATTGCCAGGACAGCAAGTTCTTTCTATGGCATGGAAGTAACTGTGACAGGATGCTTTATGGGGTTCTCAACTGGGATACCAGCACAAGTCTGAGCTGTGGATAATAATGTCTCCAGGAAAAGAAGGGGAAAGGCCAAAGGGAGGAAGCTGCTCCAGAAGCCAGATTTAAGGTATTCACAGTATATGAAAACTTTTCATCTGGTTATTTTCTAAGAACCTGGTTACTGACAAATAACTACATATATTTATAATAACTTCACTTCAAAAATACTACCACTTCAAGTCACGTCCTATTCAATTACATGCCATCAAATCAAGAGGAGAGCTGACAATATATGACATTTGCAGAAGGTTGTGGTCAGCAAAGCATGATGTTAAATGTCAGGAAGAAGATGAGCTAAATCTGAAATCTGTTGTATCACACACACATACACACACACACCATTATTAACACTTAAGGGCATCCAGTTAAATATTCCAACATCTTTGGAAGTAAACCATATGAACACAATTATTACCGCACAGCTAGGTTTAATTTCATAGATTTATTTTCATGCAACAGTTTCTAGGTGGTTGAGGTGATCGCAGGGAACAACAATTTACCAATTACCAATGAAACTGCCAATTTAATTTGCATCCTTGTTTCCTATTTCCAAGGCCACACAGTTGTTTGTGCTGTTCAGGTTTGCTGTGTAGCAAAGACGACAGCCACTTTAAATATTTCCTTTGACATAAACAGCACACTAAAACAGATAAAGGTGATAGAAAATAATACAAAACATGGTGATACACAGTGTAAAATATAATTTATAACTGTTTAAGTTACATTAATATGTTATTATGGGTTCATTTTTTACTCTACATTCATTGTACTTGCATATTCAGGTTGTCAGGGATACAAAGTTCTGTGATTAACTTCAAAAATAACTTCACACATTACATTATATGTAGAAACCTCAGCACATATATGGAGAAAAAATATTGAACACAAATATTAGAAACACTTGTACTTGGTGTCTGAAAAATCATGTCACTGATGAGCGGGGACCTGAGTTGCATCTTCATTCCTTTTCCTAATTTTGTTCATGTTATCTGAGAAGACTGAAAACTGCCAACAGTACATTTTGATTACCACAGAAAAGATCAATTTGGTTTTCAAAAGACATATTACCCTGGTTTGTTGTTTCTCAGCTAATGTTTTTTATTTATTCCAATCTTTGAAATCAAAAGCAAGATAACAATGAGAGGAAACGCAAAGGGAACATTTCTTTTAGACAGTATGTTCATAAAGTTGATTTTATGATGAATACATTTATACTTCATCAAGATAATTAGAATGAATAAAGGCATCCTAAAGATTAATTGCTGCAGTAAAATCAGATATGTTTGAGTATAACAATCTAAAAATGAGCCAACTCATTAAAAATTTACTCAGGTGTACAGTGTTCTTGCTATTTTAAAGGATCTGACTCTAAATTTTCAATTCTTAAATGTAAGCTATTGTTCAATTAAAGGCAAGTTTAGTTTCCATTCTCACAGTGATACTAACTACTTTTATTAACAAAGTCATTTAATGAGATGTAAGAATTGAATAGAAAAAATAATTTCCATACCTAGTTTTCTTGTTGGATAATCCGACATAAATATAATCCCAGATTACTGATGATTGCTGACTGCAGAGATTTACATAAAATGAAGGTGAAAGAAAAACTAGAGAATAATTTTCTTATTCAAAATAATGTTCTGTAATACTGATAAATAGGCTAAAAAGTGATTATGAAAGATAGCCTTAGAAGATTCTAATTTTACAAGCTTTGCTTTTACCACTGTACCATGGCCAGCCTAATAAACTCTTACACATGAAATGGATGATTTACTGCTTTACTTTGCAGAGTGCTTTCATAAAAACATTGTAAACACTATGGTGAAAAAAACACATAATAATCAGCTTAGGTTAGACTTTTGTCATATTTCAAAATAACTTATTTTAATAATCAGCTTAGGTTAGACTTTTGTCATGTTTCAAAATAATTTGTTTTTATATGCTTAGGTTTATATGATAAGTTTTCATTTTTGAAATCAAATATCTGCTACATTTATATTAAAAATCACATATTTTTTTTATATTTCAGATTCATTTTTTCCTCTTAAAGGGCTTTGAGATTAAAATATTTTAGCATGTGTGACAGTACAACTTGTTCATCCTGTTGATTGTCCAGATAACATAGGTAAAGATATAGAATGATATAGAATCATTAGTTTGATATAGAATGTGGAAGTGTGTAAAAGATATTGGAAGTAGACTTCTAGCGTTGAATCACTAGGAGATGGTAAGCTTGGTTTTAAAGTTACCAATTTAAGACAAAAGCTAGCAATATAATTAAGACAAGATTTTTGAAACACAAACCTTTTCAGATTAAAACTACTGTTTTATGGGGTTGTGGTTTCTGGTGGTAAGAGGGTGAGAGTTTAATTATTTTTTTTCTTTTATTTCTCTCATGTTGTATGTCATCTTTAGCTTTGCCTAGAAAGGGGATCAGAGAATTAATCTGTGGTGGGGAAACAAGACAAAACAAAACAAAAAAATATGTTTTTGATTCCATTCTGAGAAGAGAAAATAAGAACTTTTCAGGAAAGGCTGAAACAGAACTCAGTACATTTGTAGAAAACACAATCTGAATAAACATCTCTTAGCAAGAAAGGCAGTGATCAAGCATACATGCTGCATGCTACTACAGTATCTGTCTCATAATGTTTTCCACATTTTTCATTACTGCATGTCTACAAAGTAAAGAAGTAGTATTACCCTTCCTCACAGATAGTGAAGGATGAAGGATGGAGAACCAGATGACACAGAAAATTTATAACAGAGGAAGGGCATTTGTCCAAGTAATGTAACTACTGTGCTAGTGATCTCACATATTAATATTTTGGTTCATCCAGGCAACCACTGACTATAACAGCAGGAGTGTGATTTACGGGTGCTGCAATGAAAAAACATGGAAAATATAGGTTGGAAGAGGCTTCTGAAGGTCATCCAGTCCCAACACCTGTTCAAAGCAAGGAAAGATTCAAAGATGTCTGATGCTGCTCAGAACCTTTCCCAGTCAAATTCTCAAATTCTCTTATAGTAGATGTTCCCCAGTGGCACTTGTCACGGTGGATAATGACATATATTGTGATATATATATTTTTTCTTGGTATATTAGAAATTCCCTTGCTGTAGTTTCATCTGTAACCTTTCACCTGTTCCTGTCTAACAACACCTCCTGGCAAGAGTGGCTCTACACCCTCTCATATGGTAGTTGGACATATTAATAACATCCTTCTAACACCTTTCTCTTCTTAAGGCTGAGCACCTCCTACCATAGAAATTATCCTGTGCTATCCAGCTATCATAGCTTCTGCTGGCAATTTTCCAGGTTTTTAATGACTTGTGTTTGTACTGAGGGGCCTGAAACTCTGCACAGCAGTCCAGCTGAGGGCTTATGAATGCTGAATAGAAGAAAGTAGTACCTTCCTTCAACCTGCTTCCTACGCTTTGCCAGTTCACCTCAGTATGCAGTTAACCTTCGTTACTGCAAGGGTACATTGTTGACCCATACTCATTTTATAGTTCACTAGGACCCTCACAACTTCTGCAAAGCCCCTTTCTAGTAGTCCTTTCCAGCCCGCAGTACTGCATGGATTTTGTCCATCCCAGGGGCATGAGTTTATATGTGCCTTGTTGAATTTCATGAGGTTTTTATCAGCCCATTTCTTCAGACTATTAAGTTCCCTTTGAATGGCAGCACTGCTTTCCGGTTTATCAGCTGCTCCTCACAACTCAATGCCATTTATGAACTTGATGAATCAATTCCCGATGAGTGCTAGTGTAACTGTCCAACACCTGTCTTCCAACTGTTGGCACCACCCTCTGAGCATGACAATCTAGCCAGTTTTTAACCCACCTAGTAGCCCACTCAAGCAATCTGTAACTCCCCAGCTTGGCTATAAGGACCAATGATATGAGAGACTATGCTGAAAGACCAGCTAAAGTCAAACAACATTTGCTGCTCTCCATTCATTGACAGAGTTAACTAACTGATCAGGGAGGGCAGTCAGATAGGTCAGGTACAATGTGCTCTTCATAAACCCATGCTGGCTCTTTCCAGCCTTGTTCTTTTTAAATATGGATTATTTTTCATTGCTTTATGCTTCTTGTAGGCATACTCTGATGTATACCATTAAAATCCAGGTATCTCAGTATTTCCTTCTTGCAAGCCAGCTAAGCTAAGCTTTGAGGATACCCCAACAGCTTGGCTCACCAAGCATCCAGGAAGTATGGTGCTCCCAAAGGCATCTGCAGGATTGAGACAACAGGGCAGTGAAGGTTCAGTTACAACTTTGATTGATACTCCTAGGCGTCTAAGATGGAGTACTTACTTTGGTTTAGGTAGAAACAATACCCTCCAAGTTGCACAGACTGGCTCATACAACCTGGATTTAGTCTATAAATCATAGAAGCAGTTATTTGGGCTTTGAATTTAAAATTTCTCCATTCAGTGCTGGAAATTATACACTATCTTGCCCTCATTAAAACACATTGATAGTTTTTCTGATCTCCATTTCCTGTTCCATTCCACTTCCCTTTAAAAGAGTGCATTATTTTTATATATCCATGTGGAGGTTTCATAAGGAGAGTGATCTCACATCCTGTAAGCGTTACTTTTTATGCCTCTTGACTGTTGGATGGTTTATTTTCAGCACAGAATTCAGAGCAAGACACACCATGCAGATGAGAACAACATTTACAAAGAATATAATCATTTTTAGACTTTTTAAAACTGTACTTGGAACCCAGCCCAATGCCTGAAAATATAGATTATTTTTTCAAGATCAGATTTAAATGCACATATGTTTATTCCCTTTACAATAATGCTGGTTTCCATAAGCTTTCTTAGAACAGTGTATCTTGCCCTCATGTTATATAATTTTAAACCTAGACTACTACTGTCATCAGAATAATTACAGAATTATTTACATAATTCAGTTTTGCCCAATCAGACTGTGGTGTTGGCATATAATTTTCACAACTGATTTAGGATATTTTGCAGAGTTAATGGCTAGCACTGCTAAACTGAGCACTACTTTCACTATCTGCATCCTCTAACGACTCACTAGGAAAATATAAATTTAATTAAATTTAAACTAGAGGTGGGGTAACCCTGCTCAACTTAAAAACAGTATTCTTAGAATTGGATTAAATGGGTTCTGGTTTGCAAGGGGTTTATTTCAGTGTTCTGCAATTTCACATGATCCAGTTTGGAACAAAAATTATTATTATTATTATTATTATTATTATTATTGTTATTGTTATTGCTATTGTTATTGTTATTGTTATTATTATTATTAAAGTGTTTTATAGAATCCAGTCCAGGGAGATACCCTAATAAGGAAGCCCTGTATTATGAAACCCAAAACTTCTTGTCCTGTAAGACCATTCAGGACTTCCAGATGGCTCACTGCAGTCCCATGAGGCAAAATCCTAGAAGACAGGAAGGTCCTTGAGGAGGACAGGTTAATACATTCCCTAGTCCTCAGGCACAGCCCGGAGATCACAGGTTCCTGAGGATTTCAGCCTGCTTGCTTGGCAGAAGTGCCATGGAGCCACCAGGCTCCAAGAGAGAAAACAAACAAACAAACAAAACCAAAACCAACCAACCAACCAACCAAACAAACAAAAACAGAGGAAAAAAATAATTTTCCACTATTCTATAACTGACCCAGTACATCTGGGCAGTATGGTGGTTTTACTAAACTCGTTTTTAATAAATTCCTCTAATACTGGAAAATTGCCTTAGTGGTCTGTCAATGGAATCAAGTAGGTCAAAGACTGTTGTGCTTTCACATAGCTGTGCATTCCAAATTTGTTGTTAATTCTATTTAATGCTGTAACTAGGCTAGAACTTTGCCAGTGAGGTAGATGGCTTGTACTAGATTTTGAGACTCTCTCCCCAGGGAGTATTATATGCATGTATATATGCTTTATATATAACTCCTTGTTCACATCACCATCTGTTAGACCATTGCTACCTTGACTAATATGTTTATTAATGAATACAACAACTCTTCAAGTTTTTATGTAGTTCTCCATAACAGATGAACAAAACAACATGTAATGAGACTTCTCCCATAGTATGTTTATGTCATCTCTAATAACTGAAATAAAATAGAATGAGAAGAAAAAAAAAAAAAAAAAAGAAGAAGAAAAGAGGAATATCTGACACAGTTTACAAATTAACATCCAGAAGAACTAAGCCTGTATCTTACAGGGGAACTTTAAGTAAAACAATCATATATTATTTTTTATTGTTGTTCTTCCTTTTTCCCACCCTTCCCCTCACCCTCATTAATATTTCTAAAATGTTCATATGTAACAGAATATTTAAATGTTTTTGCCATGCACCCAATAAACACATATCATTCTAACATTGCAAAGGTTTTTTATTTATATGTAGACATTCTGAACAACAGGTACCAAACAGCCACTGGTAGGAAAAGAAAGGCAAGGCTGGAAAAGTATCTTTGAGTCCCATGCAGGGAAAACGACAAGCCCTCTACATCATACTGTCCTCCTCACAAGCTGCATATGCTCCAGTTAACAGCAATAACTTAAGAACTGCCCCCAGAACTCTTCTTTAAAGCATTCACTACCAGAACTTTCAAGTTTTGAAAGTATGAAATCATCTTTCGGCTTCTAACTTAAATATTATTTATCATCTTTTTAGCCTGCCCAGACCTTCTTTTGTTTTGAGTTTGTCTTTCTAAAATATGGGTTGTCAGAACAGTACATCAGATGAAAAAAAGCTTCACCAGCAACAGTTTTAATTTCTTTTGATCTACTGGAAAAACATGATTTACACATAATAGATCTACATTTTTTTTCCCTCACCATCTCTCACAATCATCTTTTGATTGATTGTAACAGCCAGCTTGTTCTATCATTTCCAATAGATAAGCTCATACCTAACAGAAATGATAGCTATTAATCTCTAAGATCTTGCACCTTGTGTTACTGAATAATGTAATCCTAAACCAGGTATATCGATATCTCATATGCTCAGGCCAGCAATACCATGCAAAGGAAAGCACACAAGCATACTTTTAAATGTAATCCTATGGTTTTATTCATGTATACATCTCAGTATCTACTGACTGAATACTCTTATGGTCCCACAGCATCCAATTTTAACTGCTCTTAAAACGCTTTTTGAAAATTATGTCCATCATAAAATACTGACTAAAAAGAATAAATACATAATATAAATAAATAAAGATAAAATCTGGTGATGATGAAAATATATTCTCTGCTAAATAACAGAAACTGGATGTTTAGACTTGGTGTTAAATTCCCTTTAAAGAGCCAGGGAAATTATGTATCTAAGTTCACATTAACATAATGTAGCCTACATTTGCCAATAAAATTTACTGGAGACAAGAATCCGTAAAGACAAAACTGTTTTTACTTAGGCAGCAATGTTAGGGGGAAAATAGCAACTCAATGAAAATAGAGTGATAATGTTTGGCATATGCACAGTGAATTTTACAAATAAGTAGTACAGACCAGTAAAATCTAAAGTAGGAACAGGCTAAAAAAGAGAAAGAGGTGTAGCCAAATGCAACAGTGAGGCAGTCTTCTGCCAGATTACTACAGAAGTCCTCTGCCAATTAGCAAATAAATACTATTTTTAAGGATTTTGTTTCTTTCATGAGATTGCATACTGAAATATACAGATACATATCAGTGGGGGAAAGTATAATCTTGCATGGGAGAAACATTGTAAATCTCAATTTCAGTAAACCGAAGAACTAATGAGTAGCTAAAAGTAAGACTGCAGAACATTGAAATCATATAATCCCATTTCTAAATAAAACTTCCCCTTTTATTTATTTATTCATTTAGCTTTTAGTGGTGATTGCTTTACAAAATTGAAAAGTTTTCAGAAGAAAGAATGAAAAACAAAACAAGGTGAAGAGCACATGTTAGTTCCCACTGGATTTTGACCGGCCCATTAGAAGTAACAAAAGCCTATCAGGAAGAAGATGGAAATCATAGATTTACTTTTATCAGTCCAACGTAAGTAGGGGAAAAAAATCAGACAAGCTTATGGTCATGCAAACTAAACAACCTCTGATCTGGTCGGTCTTCAAATGGATAAAATGTTTTGTGTAGTCAAAATGTTCTATGTTTCAAACCAATTCTATCCTTTTGAATAAAGAAAGGAATAAAAGAAAGAACTTCTGAAAAAAACCTTGCCATTCATTACCTTTAGGTGAACCTACTTGCATAATATTTTCATGATATTAAACCCTAATTTACCTTTGGAATGTGAGCTTCAGTTTGTAGCTGAAGTGAACCCTGTTCCAAGCAGTAACACTTATGCAAAGCATGAGACAAAAAAAAAAAACAAGAATTATTCTGACTATATGGTGGACATGAACTAGACATTCTTACCTGGATATACTTATTGAACTTAAGTGAACTTGAAGCGTATGGCCACAAAGTTGGTGAATAGCAGAAAAACACTGGAGAATCACTTTGTTGTATGTTGTGTCATTACATTTGCTTTATGTAGCATGGCCTCAGATCCTGAGCACTTTCTTTTTTTAACTTGATTGAAAAATTGCCCTGTTCTTTTCTGCCTGTGGTTGCTCATTCTGTCATGCTTTTCTGAAATGCCATCAGAGATATTGTTCCTGAGGCAGGAAGCATAAAAACTCTGCTCTTGACAACAGAGCAGAGCTGCTGAGGTAACCCCACAATGTGCCATTAGGAAGCCACGCACTTTAAGCTTGAAAAAGCAACTAGCTCCAGTTAAGCTTGTGTGGTAACATAACAGTCCTGTTTCTAAATCTAGAGAAAACATCACTACCCTCACCTGGAAATAAATTCCACTTAGTGCACTTGCTGTGCTGACTCTGTTAGAAACACTGAACATCTTAGTGTCATAAAAATAAACAAGATAAATATTGAATACATTTCTGAGTTGAACAATAAACATATTATTTTAACAAGAGTTCCACTATATATATAAACTTAGCAGAATCAGATTCTCTATATTCTTTCATCCAATATCAAATACTTTAGTTTCAAGTTTATTTTTGTTTACTGATGATTTCACTTCCTTTTCCAAGGCAAATTTTTGTCTTCAGGTTTGATAAAAACGAGGACATATTCATTTGACACATTCATTCTGTGATTTTGCATACATTACAAATCTGTCAGAGGTCTCCATTTTAGCTGAAATGAAGCATCCTGTCCCCATGCACTGGGATGCATTTCTTCATCCAAAACCCCCTCACTGTGTTATTGTGGGGGGAAATGATTGGTGAAAATGAGCTTTTATTTATTTATTTATTTATTTATTTGAGTGATGCTCTACTTTTCTCTGCTGTATGGCACTGAGGCTGTGAACTGTTTTATGCAGTATCTACTATGCAAGAGAACAGTGTCTCTACTTTTCTGCTTTACACTTTGTACAACATCAATGTAATTTATGTTTTAAAACACAAAAGTGATGAAGCAGCTACTATCTTTAACTTGAGCATGTGGGAAATCTTGCTAACATAGTGTTATAGGATCACTAGCTAATAAATTGCTTTACCCTTATATAAACAAAAATATCATATTTACTATTTCTTAGCTAGATAAAGTAATTGCCAGAAATATCCATATTATTGTATTCTGAATGTCTACCAAAGTCAGTGCTAGCTTGTGATCTTTTTGTGATTTTTTTTTTTACTTAAATTCAAAAGAAATATTCAGCTTCTTCCTATAGCTGCAAATAGAAAATGAAAAATCTGAAAACAAGTGGAAGAGACACTAGAAATATAAATAAAAAACAAGGATTTTTAGGAAATATTTTGGATAGAAATTTGCAAAATAAACTTATGCAAAAATAATTAAAATTACATAAAATAAAAAGTTAATGCTTTCATCCCCTTATGCTTCCCTCTGCTCCCAAACTCAGCAGTACCTTGTTTCAATGTCAACCACCACAATTAATTACTCTTTACAAACATGACTGAAATCTTGCTACCTGGCAAATCTGGATGCTTCTCTGTATGACCTATTAAAAACTGCAAGTTAGAAATACATGACTAGGAAAATTCATTAAAAATAAATAACTACTGTTGAGCAGATCCAAACCTTTTAGAGTAGAACTATGAAAGTTAATCATCCAGCCTAATTAATTTCAGTCTATCATGTGTATGAATGTTTTGAAAGAGTTTCAAAACCACCTGAAACCTTGATCATTTTTTTATTATTATTATTTTTAAGTTACAAGCTTTAAATGCTATCTTCATTATTTTTATTTTTTTTTTCCCTCTAGAAAGAACAGTCAGAGAATATAGACATATGCCTTTCTTACAGAAAGGTTGGATTTGAGTTAGAATGCTTATGCTTCTCCCATGGAATTTCTTTTAATTGCATTGATGTTTTGTGACTGTAAGAAAAACACTATAGACATGATGATTCTTGCAGTATTAAATGAATGTTGTTAGGGATTTTGCCTAGTTTAGAGACAATGAGGACAATTGTAGCTTTCCTATAGAATGGATTTTCTTATATTGTATTTAATTACAACATATTTCTGAGATAGATATGTTTGCTAATAGTTGCTACCAGTTTATATAGGTATAAAACTATTATAAAAGTAAAGAAATACATAAATAATGCAATATTTACTTGTGAGCTATTAAATACAATTACTTTATAGCTGAATACAGTGTAATTACATACTGTATTAGTATAGTAACATAGTATTAAATTGTGCATTATATTTCAATTTCCTTATGGCTTTAATAAAATGAAGTTAGAACCATTTCCACTAGTCCTAGAATAGTCATTCTATTTGAATTTGCAGTTGGGTTAGGCTGTAACTGTCTTGCCTCAGGGAGGAAAGAGAAATAGAGAAAAAAAGATCTTCTCCTGTGGCATAGTTTCATTAGGAGAGTGAATCATTTGATAACAAACAGTTCTGAGACTATTACTTATGAATCATCACCCACTAATGCACTTCTACATGCTCTGTTTTCCATTTGTCATTGCAGAGTAATCTAAGGAAAGATATCTGTATATACCAAGTTTTTGTTGTTGTTGTTGTTGTTGTTGTTTTTTGTGGACATTAAATTAAATTTCTTAATTACACGGTCTGAGGTGGAAGTCCTTCAGAAGTTGGGCTGAATGTTTCTTGAAATATTTTATTTATTAGTAACTGAAATGAGTAATTCAGAGGATTTTTGAAGATATTTTTCTAAGCTTACTGATGAAATGTTTCTTAAGTGTATGGATGAGCACTGGGGAAATACTTACAAGCATTTGCATGAAATACAAACTGCAGTTTTATCTGCAAATGTCATGTCCCTCACTCTCTGGACCTCTTCATTCTGTCAAAGGAGTAAGTTTATGTCTCTCTGAATGTTTAGGAAAGGAATCCTTTCCATATAAGTAGGTTTACTTGCATTAAAATAAATAAAATAAAATAAAATAAAATAAAATAAAATAAAATAAAATAAAATAAAATAAAATAAAATAAAATAAAATAAAATAAAATAAAATAAAATAAAATAAATAAAAAAGCTCAGAATGTTATGTTGTACCACAAGGAGCCAGCATGTCCAGCTCCACAGGAGCAGAAAGGGTGGATCAGGGCTGAAGGCCACAATGCATGCTGAAAAGGAGAAAAAGGCAAGAAACACTTCTGTGTCAAAAAATGTCACTGTCACACTAAACACTTCTGTCAGACTGTCCCAACAACCCTGACAAGTTCTGATGTTGATATACGACTTCAACTTGAAGTTGATATATAAGCTGAAGCAGATATATGTATATCCAAATACTGGACTGTCACTGAGTTTTTGGACTCATAACCCACAATGTGTTTGTGTTTGATTACAATTTAAATGCTATTTCAGTTTGGGTTTCTGGATATTGTCATAAAGTGATAGAGATTATTTGTCTCACTAATGGTCAAATCCCACAACTTCTGAGTCTGGATTTCTCCCAGAACTCAAAATTACCTAATTATTTAATTACCAGCCTAGGAGCCACTTTATACAATGCTCCAATATCTCAACTTCACCCCCAGTTTCTTTGTTTCTCCAAGTAATCTTTTAGATTTGGTCACATTGGTCCTCCAGGCATCTCGTGGCACCTCTTTCCTCCAAATCCTTCTCTCCTTCTGACAGCAGCTCCAAGTTCTGTCTCTATGAGTTAACAGAATATTTTCCCAGGTGAACTACCACAAGGACTGCTGGCAGTGTCAGCCTTCCTTTTAAGCTTGGTGACTTCCTTTAAGCTTGTACAGTCCCATTCAGGAAACTGTTGCTAGGAAAGCAGCTACCACCCAGCTGGACATGCAGCATGCACACTGCATCCCCAACCACTCCATGCAGCGTCCACTTTCCAGTTATGTATTGGAAATAACTGCAAAGGCTGAACACAAGTTGAAAATTTTAAGTTATAACATCATTAGGAGAGAGAAAAAAACATTGACTCATTGAGAGGATTCCCTTCAGCAACCAAGTAAGCTATTTTGCATAAAAGCAGTCCAACTTAAATCATTGCCTATTGGTCTAATTTCATAACTTAATTTTTGAGGGCATGCACAAAAACACCAGATGTCTTCAAGGCAAATATTCTGCCCATGAATAAATGAGCTCTGTATCCACTGCACTAACTAAATTGGGTCAAAGATGCTTCAGGATATTACAAATTTTTCCAGTTTTGCTTTGTTGTTTCATTAAGGTATTTGAGTTGGTAGGATCAAAGAAACATTTCTTTAGTTCTTCTTCAAAGGAACACCATAAAATGTGAAACATAAAATGTGAACAGGCTTTTTTATCTCCTCTTCCCCCACAAATCCTTCACCCTTTTTGCATGTGAAGCAGTGTTCTGAAAGGAGACTGCTACACAGGATTTTATATTTAGTGACAGTGTGTGTACCTCTGTCACCTAACACTTCTGACAAGTCATAAGAGACTTCGTTGGGTTGACACTGTTAATTAGGCTTTCTGAGTTAAACAGTGCTAGTCTGTCCCCTTGAACTGTTAAGATACAAAAATATAATAAGGGGTAAGATCGTAAAATCTGAAAAGGCCATGTCAGAGAATGCTATCACATAAATTCACATCTCAGCTACAAGTTCAAGCAGGATTAAGGCACTGAACTAACAGCCACAATACAGCAGTCATTACTGAAGGACCAGTTCCAACTTTACTTTCTGTACAGGTCAACTTTAACTCTCTTTCTCAACCTCTCAACTCTCTTTCTCTCTCTCTTTTTCTCTCTCTCTCCCCACATACCTCTGGTTAAGAGAACAAAATGTCTGGTAATTAATTATTTTTCTCTTTCCGATTCATGTAGTAATGATTTACATAAGGGAGTGAAATCTCTGGACACAAAGATTGTTTTAAAAGAGAGAGGAAGAAAGGCAGAGAAAATAAATATTAAAAGGTTAGCACAAAGTTATAAGGTATAGATCTGAAAATCTAAGTACAGGTGCATTGAAAGATAAGCAATTTTGGATGGCTCAACTCCCCTGACCAATGACTTAGATTAAAAATTAATCGTATCTGACATTTGAAAAAGTTTGGGTAACTTTTATTCCCTATTAAATTTCATTTTCTGAGTTTCCCCAAACCTGAAACTTGGCTTCGCCTGACAGGGAAGGTGTCCCTTCCCATGGCAGGAGAGTTGGAACTGGGTGGTCTTTAAGGTCCCTTCTAACCCAAACCATTCTATGATTCTATGATAAGTTCAAATCACACTCACTAAACATGCACACTACAACCAGTGTTTTTCATAATATTGCAGAATCACAGAATTGGCAGAGTTGGAAGGGACCACTAAAGATCATCTAGTACAACCCCCTTGCCAAGCAGGACCACCTTGAGCCCATTATGCAGGATGGCATCCAGGCAGGCTTTGAATATATCCAGAGAAGGAGATTCTGCAACCTCTCTGGGCAACCTGTTCCAGTGCTCTGTCACCTTGTACTTGGGGTTATTCCTCACTAGTTGCAGGATCCTGCCTTTGTTAAACTTCATTAGGTTCCTCTCAGCCCAACCCTCCAGCCTGTTGAGGTCCCTCTCAATGGCAGCACAGCCCTCTGGGGTATCAGCCACTCCTCCCAGCTTTGTGTCATCAGCAAACCTGGGGAGGGTGCACTCTGTTCCATCATCCAGGTGGTTGATGAATAAATTGAACAAGACCGGACCCAGTACTGACCGGTGGAGGATACCACTAGCTACAGGCCTGCAGCTAGACTCTGCACGTCTAAGCACAACCGTCTATTCACAAAGAGTTTTAAAAAATCCAATCCTTTCTTTAAAGTATATCTATATTACCAACAAAGTAAACATCAAAGTTTTGAATGCTGGCAACAATGTTGGTAATCTATAATGTCAGACTGAAGTGATAATATGGTTTTGCTATTACTATTGTATCACTGTTGCACTGTGCTGCTCAGTCTAACTTAGTGTTCATCGTGTTTTGAAAGTAATAGTTGAACATGTATTGATATTCATACTTAGAGAGACAAATATATTATGTTTACAGACAATAAGAAATGTCAGTCTCTTTGAGGGAAGATGATCTGACACTTTGGAAAACTGTTTTCCAAATTTCCTTCTCTTTTGTAAGGAACCATCTTCAAAACTTTACAAATGTACAATTTCTGTATGAGGTAGAGAAGCAAAGTTAAATGATTAGACTGACTACACCATGTGAAAGTTGTTCATTCCCAAATGTAAAAAACACGTAGCTTTTTTTTTTTTTAATATAACATTGTTCCTTAAATTATATCAATAGTCACACAGTTCAAACTGCTTCTAAAAAAACCTTGCATGTACTCCATTGAAGAAGAGCTCACACAGTCCTTTGCCATACTTTCATTATAAAGAATGTCACTGTATTTCTAAAATACAAAGTAGTCTTTTCTATTCCAGTCTTTCAGGAAACCCTGCTCCTTAAAAGTGAATGCCAGTTTTCCAATCGGCTCTGAACTACCTGAGATCTAAACTTATGTAAAACTGCATCCATATATTAATTTGTTCATTTTGGACTCCTAAACTTTTTTTTTTTTTTTTTTTTTTATCCTACATTTACTGAATTGATGATTGTTATATGATAACAACAAAATGGAAATTAAGATTTCTCTTTTGCTGGGATTGATTGCTGACTCATTAAAACTTACAGTCACTAACAGGTGTCGTGGTTCCGCTCGAGTGGGCAGCCGAGCTCCACTGCAGCCGCTCTCTCACTCCCCCTCCTCAAACAGGAATGGGGAGAAAATATGTGAAAAGGGCTCAAGGGTTGAGATAAGGACAAGAAAATCACACAATAATTAGTGTAACGGGCAAAACAGACTCAGCATAAGAAGATAGTAAGATTTATTGCTCATTACTAACAAGCGAGAGAAGTGAGAAACAAAGGGAAGAAACCAAAAGCACCTTCCCCCCCCATCCACCCTCTTCCACCTCCTCCCCCCGAGTGGTGCAGGGGAACGGGGGAAAGGGTTTTATGGTCAGTCTACAGCACTTCTTCTCTGCTGCTCCTTCTCAGTCACTCTTGTTCCCTGTGCTGTGGGGTCCCACCCACGGGATACAGTCCTTGATGAACTGATCCGGCGTGGGATTCCCACAGGCAGCAGCTCTTCCACAGCTGCTCCAGATATGGGTCCTTACCACGAGATCCATCCCTCAGGAGAAAACTGCTCTAACCTGGCTCCCCTACGGGCAGCATCTCCTGCCAGGTCACCTGCTCCTGCGTGGTCTCCTCTCCACGGGCTACAGGTCCGGCCCGGAATCTGCTCCGGCAGGGGTCTTCCACAGGCGGCAGCCTCCGTCGGTGCAGGGCCACCTGCTCCACCGTGGTCTCCTCCACGGGCTGCAGCGTGGAACCCTGCTCCACCGTGGTACTCCATGGGCTGCAGGGGGACATCCTGCTTCACCATGGTCCTCACCACAGGCCGCAGGGGACTTCTGCTCCAGCACCTGGAGCACCTCTCCCCCTCCTTCTACACCGACCTTGGCACCTGCAAGGCTGTTCCTCACTCCCTTGACTCTCCCGGCTGCTGTGTGGCGCTGCATTTTTTTCCCTGTCTTAAATATGCTCTCACAGAGGCGCAAAACAACATCGCTTATTGGCCCAGATCTGGAAAACAATGGGGCCCTTCCCAAACATGGGGCGGCTTCTAGATCTTTCTCACAGAAACCACCCCTATGGCTCCCTGCTACCAAAACCTTGCCACGTAAACCCACTACAACAGGATCTGATTATGACAAATTTCATAAGACAAAACATGTATCATTACAACAAAGTTATTACCAGATATTGGTTATAACCAGATACACCTTACTATTTTTATGTGTGATACTGTCATTATACAATCCTAGAAACAAGATCAACAAAACCAATTAAACCAAAGGTCTTGATAAATCTTTGCCTAGATGGGTCATCCTCCTCTCAATATGCCTCAGATTTCACAGTGGAAACAGAACAAGAATTCAAAGTATAACAGCGTGTGGTCTCAGTAAATTCTTCTCTGATCCTACTGACTATTCTCATGCATCCATAATTTCACTTTTCATAGATCTGTCAAATCTGTTGTGATCATATTCCTGCTATCATCAGCTTATGACAAGTGCATCTCTTAACTTGAGGATGACTACTGACAGTTGAAAGAACTAACCTTAAACTGGATGCTTTAGTGGAAGCTTCTGATTCATCATTCCCTCCCCCCCTTCCCCTTATTTAACCTCCAGTACCTCAGGATTAACTGATTAGTAAAAATCCATGCATGAATGGCATGGATGATGAAGGCATGACTCTGACCTTTCTTTGCATTTTGCACTGTGTATAACAAAAACCAAAAGCACAGAAAAAAAAAAAAAAAAAAGAAAGAAAAAAAAGGGGGGACATAACAAGTAGAACATAGACAAAGGAACATAACAGAGTGCTTTCCACATGCTCTTTTCCATTGAAATGATCATTACAAACATTTCAGAGACATGCATATAGCTATTTTTCTACTAGAAATAACAGAAAGATGTAGAAAGCTTTGGGTAGACGCACACTTAAAGCCATATGTCTTTTTAAACGAAGTATGTGAAATAATCTTTTCCCATTCCATAAAAACTATTTATTTGTGTGTGTGGGGTGTGTGGGGGATGGATGGGGGGAGGGAAAGGGGAGGAGGCTACAACAACAAAAATGCCAGTATATACTATATACTTCAGTTACGATCAAATTATTTTGCAATGACCTTTCTATGTATAAACTTCTAGAACCAGGAGTTTCACAATATGTATGATCTATAGCAGCACAGCAGCACTTCCATTCATCTACCATTTTTATGAAGCTTTCTAACTAATATATTCATGACTGAGCTCAACATTTGACAGCATTAACTAGGCTCATTTGTGCTACTCTTTCTGTGCTCTTATCCAAAACACAGAGGCTATCTTAATTAAAAGATGTGTGGAGATGTGTAGTTCCTGTGTGATTAATCACATATAAATGTAATTTTGAAATGTAGGAGTTTCTCCACTTCTATTTGGAAATGGAATACACACTGTCATACATCATACATTACAAATCCTCAGGACAGGAATATTTAATTAAAGAATGAATATTACAGAGAAACCCTATTTTGGGGAAAATAAGTTCTGCCTATATTTTTAAGGCCCTACATGCAAAAACATCTGCATAAAATTTATGTGGTTTACCTCAACTGTAACCTCAGTTAGCCTCAACTCAGGTTAATTCTAACTCAGGATAATTCTAACCGGTTATTTATGAACACCACATTTTCATATTCATTGCATTAAATGCTTCTACTTATGTGGGTCATAAATTAAGTACAGTTATGTAATACAATAATAATTAAACCCAATGCTGAACAATTGTGCTCAAGTTTAATGAAAATAATACAAAAGAAAAATGTAATGTGACAACAATAAAATCCATTTTGAATTTCTCCATTTTATATGCCTCTCCTCTCCCCTCCCCCCAAGTCCTAGATTTTGCTGTAATGTTTAGACTGAGCCTAGTTTATTGCAAAATGACCTTCATCACAATATCTACTGATGCATGGCTGCTAAAATGTACAGAACTAAAGGGAAATGAATAAAGAAACTGTGTGCTTTGCATATCACTAAGTAGACCTCTGAGACATTCTCTTTCTTCTGTTTAAACTTTCTGTCTTTGCTGCTGGATAGCATTCAGAGCTTCTTATAGGAAAATGAAGGAAAGAAAAGAATGAATGGAAAAAATGTAGTGTATGAAATAGAAAATAGATTTAGCAGAGAGGGAAAATGGAGCATATGTAATGAGTACAGAACAGATGAGTCCCAAGAGAAGCTGGAACACCATTGATAAATAGAAGCAGTTCAATAAGGAATATCTCAAGCGTTGGTGTTCCTCCTTGCATTAACTGCTCAGCTTGCATTCATCAGGAGGGATAGCAAAGAAAGTTTTAGGGAAAGCACTGGGCACATCTGTCAGGCCACAGTCACTACTCCTTACTCCTTATATCCCTCTCTGCAACAAAACCATGGCTGAAAGACTGGGTGAGCCATGCCCCTGCTGTCCTTTTTTATAAAGGATACACCACAAAGAGGAAAGAAGAAGTGCATCACATGCTGCTAAGGACTGAATTCAGTCACAACTGAATTGTCTTTCCAGCAGGACATAAGTTGAGGCAAACAGAGATGACACAGATACAAATGCTATAAATAACTGACTACTGATGAAGCAATTTGTTCTAGCTAGCTCACTTGACAACAGGGATGGCACATTATCTTGGCAAATATTTCAGTATATGTTTCAGGAGAAACCCAGACTGGCAAGAGAAAGGGAATAACTGTTACTCTTGAAACTATATATTGTGTGAAATAGTAGAAAATAAGAACCCTGCAGACAACATATTTTTCCCTAGATCCTTAATATTTTTCTTCACGGCAATTACTTTTATGAAGTAAATAAAATAATACATTTATTCCTTATAAAATGAAAAATAAAATGTGTAAAAAAAACAATTAATCTAATTAATGAACTGTGGATTGGGTAAATGCAGCTCTAGTCCTCTCCTTTTGTCCTCTGACTTCTACTGCATTCTGTGAAACCCTTCACAGTACTAGTTCACATCCTGCCTACGTGTCTCAAAAGAGCTGAGCTGGACTTCAACCCCAAATTACCAATAATTCACCAAAATATACAGAAGAAATAACCACCAGTGAGACAACACATAGACTTTAGTACAGCACAATCTTCCCCAGCATCTAGTCAATCTCTACATTAGTTCAGTGAGTAAGGCTTCACTCTTTTTATGTCCATTTCATATATCAGTAAAAAAGAAGAACGGGAAAAAAAAATAATACTAATAAAAAAGGAAGCTTAAGAATCCATTGACACTATATGTGCATAAGAGAGCCCAGACAGCTGGGTCTTCATTTCTTCCTCTCCATCTTGTGCATTAGACATATCGCAATCATTTTTGCCACAACCAGTAACTCAATTTAGTAAGGACCTTATCCTATACATGATTTCATGGTGCTTGTTAGAAACAAGACATTAAACTTTCCATCTTTACTGTGTTGTGAATATTTCTTTGGAGGGGTAGATTTTTTCCTTCATCATATTGACTGCATTTTGTGACATTTTTTACTGAGGAATTAAACTTTCAAGTAGAATGTGGTATTTCCCAGGGCTGCATGGAAAATGCAAAGCTAGGTTTTGAAACCTGATTTGATTTGGAATAAAAACAAGCATTTCAAACTTCTAAAAAGGAAAATTTCTGGAAAAAGTGCAACTGTGTTAGCTGAAATATTTCACTTTTACAAAATTTGATTTCATTCTGTTTGCAACCATTGGATCTTTTTTCTACCTTCTGAAGTACAATTATGGTAAGACGGCAGCATCTTCTTTTGCAAAACCTTTACATCTCAGCAGAACTCAGCTGAGGAATAACTCCACTGAAGATTTTCAGGCCAAATTCCACTATTCCTTAGTATACAGTTTCAGCTTTTCTATCACCCTGTGTTATCAAGTTGCTCTCACAGAGGATACTAACAGAAACTGTGAACTGTACAAGAGAAATCCTACAGGAAAGAAGTAGGAGGGAGAGGACTGATTCCAGCAGAACTAGAAAAAAAAAGATTTGTCATAACAAGTACAAATGTTGTGTGAAGGAAGAAACTGACTTATGTGGAGTAAGTTGCATAAAGAACTTTACATTTTAAAATAGGTTTCTCCAAAGTACTTTTTTTTTTTTTTTTTTTTAATGTTTTGAAGCTCTTTTTAAGCACAGTTTAAGTTATGTCAAAACACTGAAATTGAACATATAATGAGGATAGACATTTTCTTTTTCTTTGCTTGTGGTTATTTAGAATAGATGTCTTGGGCAGAAAACAAAACAAAATAAACAAAAAAAAAGTTAAAAAAAAAAAAATGAAGACATGATGCATAGTCAGAGGTAACCATGCATATATTGAGGGTTTGTTTCAGGACTTGCTTAGCCATGAGGTATCCTACGCTGTGAAGCCTTTCACCACTTTTTCTGCTTAAACTAGTTACATTTTGACATATAATACTATTATATGTCAATATAATACTGTATTATATATTATATAATACTATATTATATAATACTGTTATAGCAGCAATGACATCTTCAATCATTAAATAAGATTATTATTAATAATATCTAAGAGCAAGTGATTAAATATGACTATTTTCTCTTAAACTATTTATGCACTAACTGTTTATATATGCAATTCAACAATAATTTGGGCTTCCATGAGAGGCAGAAGGTTTGCATCCAGCCATTTCTTAGCATATAGCAAGGAATAAGTCTGATCTTTCTGTTGAAGGATCCCTGCACATTCCCGATAATAATGAAGACTAGATTTTGGACT
The DNA here is from genome assembly GCF_963932015.1 of Anas acuta. NCBI lineage: Eukaryota > Metazoa > Chordata > Aves > Anseriformes > Anatidae > Anas > Anas acuta. The sequence continues at coordinate 42,822,178 of NC_089017.1, read as the reverse complement.
AGATGATGAGATTTTGGACTAGATGATCTTGCAGGTCCTTTCCAGCCTTGTGTTTCTATGATTCTATGATATTTTGAAGTGTACAAGTTTTGGTGGAAAACCAAGCAAAAATCTTGGTTGCATAGCACTCCTTTCTATGATTCAAAAAGAAAATTTCAAGAACATATCAAATCAGAAATATATTTAGTAAAATTTGATTGAGGAACAACACAGATGTAAAAATTAGATAAAGTTTCTACAACTAGTTGGAATAGATGATCTTGTAGGTCCTTTCCAACCTTGTGTTTCTATAAGTTATAGAAAAAATTATTTAAAGATAATTAAAATCTTTAAAGATGCAATAAGTGTTCTATATTTTTAGAATTATATTTGACTTAAATTCTCATATAATTGAGTTAATGAAACATGAATAAAACTTAAAAACATATAAAATTTAAGTACAAAAAGTCCTTTAGATCTTAAAGATACTGAATGCTTTATTTGTACTTATTAACTTTTGTCTAGATAGCATCTGCTTCTGTAAATACAATGTTAAATTTATTGAAAAAATATTAATATATCTTAGTTAACAAAAAATAGTAAGAATGAATTAGTATATCTACTATTATTTATGAGAAATTTTATTTCAACAGTTGTTGAATGTTTGCTCTGTATCCACATACAACTTATTAAGCCAAGGTAGGTCCCTCAGAAATATAGTATAGCACTTTGTTCTCACTTCCTTATAGTCGCATAAAAAATAAATAACTTATTCTTGTATTGATTCTCTAATTTCAACCTTTGTATGGAAAAGAAAATTTGAAAGTCAAACTAGGTCTGGCATGCAACTGTATATCATAGAAATTTTTTGTTTGTTTGTTTGTGTTGTTTTTGTTTTTGTTTTCTTTGTACCTCTGGATGTGTATTACATGCTGGCTACTATTGTGGAGGCTCAGCATCCTCTTTTGTAGTCCTGTTTTGGTTGCTCTCTGTAATGAGATTTAACTAGAAATTTACAGGTTCCTCAAAGGTCAAATTCAAACACAACATGTTGGTAATTAATCACATTTAATTTAGGAAGGAAGAAAAGCATTCTTTAGTAAAGTGAGCTGAAACAAAATATCCTGGAGGTCACCAGGACGCCTCTGAGGAAGAAAGACAGGAATGACATTTTCAAAGGTTCACAGCTAAAGCAGGCAGCAGCCTCCAGTTGAGAGGCTGGACAGATGCCACTGAATTTTTGTACTTGCTACTACATATAGAGAAACAGCAATGCCCCTGTGAGACCTCATGGGACCAGATGGTTAAGTACAAGGATTAGGCTGTTCTCCATACAGCTGTTATTGCAGAACCAACTTTTGATGGACACTATTTTCTTTTGACAGCAAAAGCTGAAGTGCAGGCTTTCAAATCCAGTCCCCCTGTAAAAATACAAAAACAGATTCAGCCAGTAGCAAAGTGGAAGCCTTTTAGTGGTACTAAATTTCTAACACAGAAGTTAGATAAATTAGCTAATTACAGCCAATGATCTGAATATAGCCAGTTCAAAGCATTTTTTCTACTTTTTGTCAACCTTCCTTGGGATATCATTAAAATCTAATAGAGTAGAGTAGGCAGACATGTAAGTTTTTGTTTGTAATACAAAGCCATTACCTTGCAAAAGCCACAATCTCTCATTTGAAAGGGAAAGGCTTTATGTCACCCTTTAAAATATCTAACAGTTAAAATTTTGTATAGAGCACCAACCTCAGTTTCTTGAGGTTTCGTATTGAAAACAATCCTTTTGAGTTTCAGTGGCTTCCATTAAATTAAAAAGAGTGAGTAGGTTGTGCACCTTCAAAATATAGGCAGGGATGTTAACAGTTGAATAATTCCAAGCAACCTGTAAAGAATTCATTAAACACACAATGTTGATTTAAATGCAATTAAAAATCAGCATCAGTTTATTTTATTATTCTTTTAAGTCTGAGAACTCACATTTTTGAAATATATACAGTGTTCAGTAAAACTGATTTTGACACTGCTTCTATCAATATAGATTAATAAATGACTGAATGAGGAGTATATTATTTCTTTTCTGGATTTTCCTTACTCCTGTAGCTCAGACTTTAGCAAGCAAGAAGTCTGATAATTGGGCAAGAGACTAGCAATTTGTACAAGATAACACTGAAAGGCAAAATAAGGTATTGAACTTGCTTTAGCTGTTTAGCCTCAGCCTAATGTTCAGACCACAAAACAATTCCTCCTTTAAAAACATCAAGCAAGCTGAAATATATTATATAGATAACACAAAACAGAATGAAAGAAATGAAATGCACTTAAAAAAATAATAATTTTATGACTTTTACCTTGAAAATCCATCACAATCACTTTGCCTTCATCTGGCAATACAAATACATGGGTCTCTCAAGTTTTTTAAAAATTTTCTTCTTCCTTTAATGATGTGATGCTGCATTGCCAGAAAGAAAAAATAAAAATAAAAAATGACATGTTTCGTGTGTATATTACATTTGTGTTCTATATAGAGAAATATTCTTTCATCTATGCATTATTTTGCAGCTCCATCAGTTCACCTCCACTCTTGTACCAGCTTTTTTTTTTTTTTTTTTTTTTTTTTTTCCTTTGTACTATCAGCTTTTGATAGTAAGCACAAACAGGCATTGCTAGGGAATGAGCAAAACAAGCTGTTACACAAAGCTGTTCACACCACTGGAATCTAGCACTAGCATAGCTACAATCACACAAGCACTAAATGGCATGTGCAATATACCTCTCAAATCCATGCGTTTTGTTTACTTTCTGCTGTTTTCAAGCACCACATACTTATCAGGATTGGAAATCTCATGGACCTTGCTGCTCAAAATTCAACAAAAGCTCTTCTCAGCTGCTTGAATACAAATGAAAGGGATATTAGATAAGATGCTTAAACAACTGGAGCAGAGTCTGGAAATTAGGTTTCCTCTCTTCTGACTCAGTCCCTCATCACTAGGCAAGATAATTATGTTCACTCTTACTTTTGTTCTCTAACTAAGGGCTGTTTAATGGTTTTATGCAACAAGGAAGGAATACCAGCACAAAGGCAACCTCTAACATGTTGGTACAAGCATTTATCCCAGGAGAGGAAGACAAGGCTCAAGTTCCTTCAGACAGAAGACTGAGCTGGCCATAGGATGGCATGTGAGATTGCATGCCATGTGAGATTTTGAGTTAATGAGTTGTTGCAGAAAAGAAGAAATAAGCAAGGAAATGCAGTGGAAGGGATAAGTATTAGCATCTCTTTCTATCGCATACAGTGAGATTCTTGGTTTATGTCTGCTTCTCAGGTATGACAGAGTAACAGCAGCAGATTTAAAAGTTTAGAAGTAAGGCAGTCTGTGTAGTCCCAGAAGCAGAATTTCACTGTAAATAACAGACAGATATGTTTTAATTCCTTGAAGCCCAATATTCTGCTTCTGGCTATGCCACAATGGTACCTTACGTGTTTCTGTATTACATATTTGATAGTGACTTTGGTTCTAGGAAGAATAGAGCAGACAAGACAGAGGCTCCTGGGGAAGAGGACAATGACACTATTTGGTCTTACCTTCTCCAATTATTAATTGGTCTTAATTCAAGCTCTTTGCATAGTAAGTAAATTCTGGAGAGAGTGAGTCAGGTTATTTAAACCAGCTGTTTACAGCAAGACACTGTGAATATATACGCTGAAGTAGGCATGAATCAGGCATTTAATCATATATAAATCTATAATTTTCACTTCAATTGAAATGAAATAAAGTGCATACACTGCTGTACATATCTTGCCTTGAACTTTTCAAGAAGATCCCCAGTACTGCAAAGTGAAAAAGGGTAAATAATTGCCTTTCTCTTTTAAAAAAAAAAACAACTTAATATCTAATGATGATACAGAAGGACCCAAGAATTTGAACTCTTGCTACATCTGCTTCTCCTCGGATGCCTGCTGTTAAAATCTATTAGAACAGAGATTTTTCATATTAAGCTTTTCCCAGAATAGTTCATGGTTCAAATACAGAACAGATTTCTGTAAATAATTGCAATATTTCTTTCATACTACTTGAACAAAAGCTGAAGCAGTTTAAAACTTTAAAATATAACTGTTGAATTTACTTTTGTGAACAAAGTACTAGGCTTGCTTCAACAGCCAAATGAAAATCATCTAGCAGTGCCAGAAATTTTTGTGTCATGGGAAGCTAGCATAATTTTTTCAGAAAATATTCTACCTATTATGGAGTAGTGTATCGGATAATTTCTATCATTCTAACATGTGGTAGTTTTACTCAGGTGGGCAGCTGAGCTCTACCACAACCACTCACTCACTTTCCCTCCTCAAGGTGGGGGAAAATATGATGAAAAGGGCTTAAGGATTGAATATGGATAAGGAGATCACTCAATAATTATTGTCATAGGCACAACAGACACAGTATAGGTACATTAATATATTTGTTGCCTATTACTAACAAACTAGAGAAGTGAGAGACAAAGAAAACAAACCAAAAACACCTTCGTCAATTCACCTTCTTCTACCTCCTCCCCCCAGGCAGTGCAGGGGCTGCAATCAGTTCCTAAAGCTTCGTCTCTGCTGCTACTTCTCTGTCACTCTTCTGCTCCAACTTGGGGTCCCTCCCATGGGACTCCCAAACTGATCCTGCGGAGGCTGCCCACAGATTATTCTAGAACTGCTTCAAAATGGCTCCATACCACAGGGTCCATCCATCCCCCAGGAGCAAACTGTTCCAGCACAGGTCCCCCACGGGTGGCTAGCAGCTCCCACCAGACCCTCTGCAGGGCTGCTTTTAACTCCTCACTCTTCCAGCTGTTGCTGCACAGAAGTTTTTTGTTTTTGTTTTTGTTTTTGTTTTTCCCTTTCTTAAATATGCTCTCACAGAGGCACAAACAACATCGCTTATTGGCTTGGCTCTGGCCCTGGCCTGGCCTTGGCTCTGGATCCCTTTGGAGCTAGTTGAAACTGGCCCTTATCTAACATGGGGCAGCTGCTGCTCAGAGTATACACCTGCACCCCCTGATACAAAAGCCTTGCCACAGAAACCTACTACAGTAACATATTTTTATTTATTTATTTTTAATTAATTAGGAAAAAAAAAAACAACAACAAAAACAACCCAAACCATATTTTCCTTTTTGACTGATGCAGAATTGAAAGTCTATACAGTAACAGAAATATATGCAAATTCTGGCAACATTTACCTCTCCAGAATTTTTGCTTAGTCGTAATTTAAATAGGCAGACTGACCATCCCTATGTACATTACAATGATCCTTTCCCCCTTAAGTTCACCCACAAGATTGGTACAAGTATAAAGCTAGTATGGGTATTTAGTAATTTTATTGAAAATTTAAGACACAGTACACTAGTGTTTCTTAACAATGCAATTTGGAATTTTTAATGTTTTTTTTTTTTTTTTTTAATAAGTAAAGAATATTTTTTGTTGCTGTGCTTAAAGAGTTGATGTTATGCCTGCTTAAATTATTTGCAAAATTGATTCAATACACTAGAGTAAGCCTGAAAATTTTATAGATGTACAAAAAAAAAATTTATCAGTTTCAGAAAAATGAGCAGCCATGGGCAGTTTGAAGGGCAACGGCTGCATCAGGCCAAAGCTGGAAGACAACTTGAGCCATTCAGGAACTGCACAAAAGCTTGAAACCCAGTTCTCTTACTACATCTTTGCTCATCTGTCATGTGTCACCCAAGCTGTTTTCAAACTAATACAAGACTGCTGAAGGATAATACCAGTATCTTAAGCAAAAGAAAACAAAACAAAACAGCAGCAAAAACAAAAATCCTTGACCAACTGACCAGGACTATTAAGATACAGCAATTCACAATTCTTTTACCAATTTTACACAAGTGTCTATCAAGACCAGAACAAGATCAAAATGTAAATCATATCAACTTCTAGACTTAGTCCCAGAGAATCCTATGACATGATGAAAAATTATACTAGAAACTCCAGATGTCCAGAACAGTCACCAGTCAATATCCTGTGGTTACATGCACAACTATGGAAACATTATTTTCAGTTTCAAGCACCACAACAAGGCCACCCAACTCTCTGTGCAGCTTGTAAATACGTCTGTTTTTAAGAGAATTGTCCTCCCTCCCCTAGTCTCTAGTGCTGCAGACAGGGGTATAACACTACTAGAAAAAAACATGGACTGGTTTAATAACACATATATAAAATAATGTGTAGACTACTGGATATTTAAAGATCTTTCCTCTGCTTGCCTGTGCAGAGAGAAATAGGGTATACAGACCTCTATTCATTGCATGAGAAAGACTTCAAGAGCTATTATTTTTCCAAATAATGTTATTAAACAAGAAGTGTAAGCAAAGAAACAGCCAGCAGTATTAAAGAGGATCTCAGTCTTTGCTTAACTGTTTTTCACTGAAACTTGTTCCTGTGGAAAAGAAATGTATCCCAAATATTTGTTAGGGCAAAATAGGAATGATTTATATATCTCCTTTGGTGGACTGTTATTTATGTGGACTTTAACTTACTGACTGCCCAGCATTTTCCATTTTTGAGGTTTTCTACAGATATCTGGAGTACTATTGACAAGATCGGAAGGGATGTAAAATCTGTAAAAATGTATATTTAATGAACTGCCTATATGGGTCACTAATACCTTTTGCAATTCTGAGGGTACCAGTTTCCCAGAGGCCTGCTATTGCTCCCAATGAAATCTTGATGAAAAGGCTCTTTCAGATTTAATCTTAGTTGAATCAGGGCCCTGATCACTCCCTACTCCAATGCTGGGCTGATAATTTGCTCTGTTTTTGGAGGGTGACCAAGATGTGATGTAACAACTGAAGTCTGGAGTAAGGGGTCCAGGGAAATTAAAGGAAAAAAGAGTCATAGAGAATATAATGTGAAGTACAACCAATTAATTACATTCATAAAAGGTAGAGAAGAAGGAAAAGAATCCCAATTAGTCTGTATTTTTGCAAGACATACAGTTCTGCTGCCTTGTGGAAGAGAAGACTGCAAAAATATCCTTTTTAAAATATTGTGTCACTGTGCCCTATCTGCTTGCATGTTAAAGGCTGCCATTCTACGGCTGCTCCTCCCAAGTCTGAGAGAGAGCACAGGCACTTTTTGACAGTGTTCTGCTAAAACAATGTTCTGGTTGCTACAGTGCTCTGGAATAGAAAACATGTCCATGTCTAGGTTACAGAAATGTAGACGCACATGACCAGCAAGCTCCTGCTGAGCAGTGACAAAAACCGTTTGTGGAAAGAAAGTGCTCAACTCTGAGACTGCTCCCTTCAGTAAACCTCCAGCACCCAACAACAAAAAAGTGTTTTCCCAGCTAGTCACAATGAATTTACTTTAATCTATGCATCTAGTAAATAGCCATAATGACCTTGTACTCCACATGTGGGTGTTTTAAAGCAGCCAAATGACAGCATCAATAGCATTAATCCCTCTCATAATTACAGTGATCAAAGAAACAGAGAAAAATTGCAGGTTTCAATGTGGGTAACTGCTGGTTAATTTGTTTACTCCCTGGGATGTGCTGAGGGATTAATTAACCAAATCATGGTGGTTTTTAAAGGCTTTTGTGTTTTGTAGAAAATAATTAGTTGTTTCATTAAAAAAAAAAAAAAGAGGCATGAGGTGATGGATGTAAAACATTGAAAATGTGTAGACATATGATTTCAGGCTTTAGATTTACTTATTAATTTATTTTTAGATAACATGAATTCCTGCAGCTACATTCACATGATGATCATGAACAGCAGAGTGAAGTCTATAGCACTGCTCACTTTTCATTGTCTCCTACTGTAGTCTATTCTTTATCTCAAAGCTTGCCAAATAGAATTGCATTGGATTCTGCTTGTACCGCACTGCAGTTTTGTTTGTTTGTTTGTTTCTTTTTTTTTTTTTTTTTTTTTTTTTTTTTTTTTTTTTTTTACCAGCATTACCTTTGCTTTCATGGAAATCAGCTGACACCAGTAAGATCAGACTCATACTTAATGCAAGTATTCCTAATACTATGCACTACATTTATGCACATTCATATCAGATTCTCTTATGTTTGTAAATCAAACCACCTACTCTATGCCACTAAAGCAAAATGCCTTGTGTTCATATTATAAATTGCCTTTCACTCCAAAACAAGGTTGCAGCGTCCAAGCCATGTGGCTCTTGCTAAGAGGCAGTTCTTGAACAGAACCCAGCAGTTGTTTTGCTGAATTTGAGGACAGAAACCAAAAGCATACCACCGACACTCCAACAATTTATCACTATAAGAAAGCTCATTGCCCAGTTCAGTGTCCAGAAATACACTTAGGACTGTTAAATTTATTTGTGTTAATATCACTTAGGAGTTTAGGCCACTTTCAATAATTTAACAGCAGTCCTGGCTAACCACAGAGGTCCCAGTTGACTGGAGGCTGGCAAGCGTCACGCTCATCTACAATAAGGGCAGGAAGGGAGATCCAGGGAATTAGAGGCATGTAAGTCTGACCTCAGTGACAGGGAAGGCCATGGAGCAGATCATCCTTAGTTCCACCACATGGCACATACAGGGTACAACAAGGTAAACAGACCCAGTCAGTATGGGTTCATGAAAGACAGATCATGCTTGGCTAACCTGACCTCCTTCTTTGATAAAATAACACACTCAGAGGACAAGGAAAAGGCTGTGGATGTTGCTTACATGGGCTATAGCAAAGCATTTGATACCATTTCCCATAGCCTTCTGCTGGAGAAACTGGCTTAGGATGGTTTGGATACAGGTACTGTTCACTGGGTAAAAAACTGGCTGGATGGTTGGGCCTAAAGGATCATCATGAAGGGAGTTAATCTGTTTAGTGGCTGGTCACAAATGGAGTTCACCAGGTCTCATTACTGGGTTCCTGGGACCTCTGTGGTTAGCCAGGACTGCTGTTAAATTATTGAACGTGGCCTGAACTCCTAAATCATATTAACACAAAAATATCAGACAGTCCTGAACATATTTCTGGAAACCTGTTATTTTGAGGTGTAACTTACAATGATACAACATCAGGGAATCCTTGCAAATTTCTTGATGGTACTGTGTTGGCATGTGGCTAGTCTTGCTGGGTCATGCCTCTTTCTAGGTTTCCCCACAATGGTGCAAAAATGAAAATCAACACTTCAAACCAGTATCCACTCTAGTACCCATTCCCTTCCTATCTTAATTGTACCTATTAGTTATGATGCCTACTGGGGAATGTGGAAGTAAACAAAACTGTAGAAGACTTCTGTCTCCTTATGGCAGGGCAGTATTGACTTCAGTGAGATATTTTTAGATAATCTACATTGCCATGTTAACATGGTAAGAGGGAGCTGCAGTAGAGCTTGACTAAATATTTATGTTATTCTTCTAGACCTTACCTGATGACATCATTTCAAGAATCTTAAAGAAAATATTTTTTTCATGTTCAATTCATGTTCAATGAAGATAAAAATCTGATATCACATATCTGATAGCTAGGAAAAAAAATAGAACAGATGCTGTTTTTTTTTTTTTTTTTTTTTTTTTTTTTTTTTTTTTTTTTTATTGCATAGTGAAAAGTTAGATGAGCTTTAAAGCTGTTAACCAGAAGCTTAAAACTGAACGGAAGAGCAGCGCATTAGGAATGTGGCTTTCAGCTTTAGTAGTGTTGCATGTATTTTGCCAAGCTTTTGCTTTATGTGCTTACATGTAAAGTAAGTGAGATGTTGTTGCAAAAACTTTCCCTCAACAATCGCTCTTCAGCATACATGTGAAATGAGAGCAGCTGGACGGACATACACAAATCCCCCAGGGATGATTCACAGCCCCAGGCTTTTGCCCTAATTTTGCAAGCTGAAATCTGGCCACATAGCAGGCTGCAACTGCTAAAATAATTACTGAATCTGAATAGAGAACATGCATTTTCAAGACAAACCATTTGGACACACTCAGGCTTGAAGAGAAAACCCAGAGAGACATTTAACATTGATTTTAGAATTGTTTCATAATTCATTTAAAATGCATGTGTTTATTAAGATATTTATGTGTTGCAGATAACAGCTGAAGCTTTTCAAGCTTATAAGCCTTTTGTGTTCAGAATCCAGGCTTTTTAAAAGGTATTCAGGACCTTTCCTCCCAAATGATTTATTTAAGCAAACAGCTGGACTCAGACTATGCCATGACTTTAATGAGGTGGAAGAGGAACATAAGAGATTGCCTACGTAGTTTAAACTACCAAATTAGAGTTTCAAAGACCTAGGGAATCCATTACACTTCAGTTGTTGATATGAGAAATCAAGACTTCATATTAGCACTCTTCCTATCTACATGTGAAAGAATACTGTGTTTACTCTTAATATATAAAACATATTGCTTGACTGACAACTGTTGGGGGCAATGTGAAAGGTCTACTATGATGATGTTACCTTTTAGAGGATGGAGATGATACAAATCTGAGCAGTTTTTAGGTTCAAAGCAGTCATACAATCACAGTGTTTCCATGTTTTGTTTTATTATTTTTTTTTCTTTACTATATTGAGCTCCACCTACAGTCTTTGAATGACGTAAGTTGAGTTAAAAGTAGCATATATTTCTGAGTATTAGCAAATACTCCAAGCTGTTATGAACCTAGCTAAAATTAGGGTGTCATGCCAAACAGTATCTGTTATTGCTATAAAATTCCACAGGACTCTAACAGCTTTTATAAACAAGGAATAATGGATATTGCCACTTCCTAATATGGCATTTGGGCTATGGATGATCTAGGGTTATATTAAGAGGTAAGAGTTTTTGCTGAAAGAATGGGTATAGCTGGAGATACCATTCAACTATACTGGAGCAATTCCTGGGTGAGAAAGAATCATAAGCAGCCTGTCCAGAAAATAGTACATCAGGGAAAGGGGGACGGTTGTGTGTTACATTTGTTCATTGATTTGTCTTTGGCCAAACTTGACAGCTGTAGAAAAACACCAGGAGGTGACTGTAAGCAAGAGGGAGCTGTGCAGCTCTCCTACACGACAAGGCTGGTGACTTGTAGGAGAAGGAAAATGTTGCTGTCTTCCAGAGGGCAGGGCTCTGCCCATCTCTACTCTTATCCTACTGTGGATGAGATAGTACTTTCCTTGGTCATCTGTGGTGGTTTTCCTCAGGTGGGCAGCCTGAGTAAAAACTCCACCACAACTTCTCTCTCACTCCCCCTGTCTTCAAAGAGGAAGGGGGAGAAAATAGAACACAGAGAACTCGAGGTTTGCAATGAGAAAGGTTTAATTAAAGGGAAAGGGAATGGGGAGAAAAGGAAACAAAAGGAACAATAAGTCCATATGGAAGCACAGAGAGAAGGCAAAAAAATTATTCTCTACTTCCCATCAATGAGCAGTGTTCAGCCACGTCCTGGGAAGCAGGGCCTCAAAATGCATAGTGGTTGTTCAGGAGAAACAGCCTTCTCCACCACGAGAGCCCCCCTTTTTATTTCTGAGTGTGACATCGTGTGTTATGGAATATCCCTTTGGTTGGTTTAGATCAGCTGCCCTGGCAATGCCCCCTCCCCATCACTTGCCCACCCCCAGCCTGCTGGCTCTTGGGGGCTTAGAAGGAGTCCTGATGCTGTGCCAGCACTATGCAGCAATAGACACAACACTGGAGTGGTATCAGTGCTGTTCCAGCTACGAGTGCAGAGCACAGCACTGTGTGGGCTGCTGCAGGGAAAAGGTGACTCCAGCTCAGACAGATCCAACACAACAAGAAAGACATCTAGGCCCTGGAGCATGTCCAGAGAAAGGCTACGAAGCTGGTGAAGGGCCTGGAGCACAAGTCCTGTGAGGAGCGACTGAGGGAAATGGGGGTGTTTTGTCTGGAGAAGAGGAAGCTCAGGGGAGACCTCATTGCTCTCTGCAACTGCATGAAAGGAAGGAGTAGGGATCTGGGGGTCAGCCTCTTCTCACAAATAACTAGTGACAGGACTGGAGGGAATGGCCAGGGATGTTTCAGGATGGAAATTAGGAAATATTTCTCCTCCTGTAGAGTAGTTAGGCATTGGAATGGTTTGCTCAGGAAGGTAGTGGAGTCATTGTCCATGAGCGTGTTTAAGGAAAGGTTGGACCTGGAACTTAGGAACATGGTTTAGTGGGTGATATTGGTGGTAGGGTGATGGTTGGACCAGATGATCTAGAGGTCTTTTCCAGCCTTAATGATTCTATGATCTTTGCGGGTTCCCTCAACCTGGGTGTCTTCTATGATTCTGTGATACCATATGCTGCCATGTTCAGCAGTAAAAGCTGGGGTAAAGAAGGAGGAAGGAAGGGCAGGACATCTGAAGTGATGGCGTTTGTCTTCCCAAGAAACCGTTATGCGTGATGCGCCCTGCTTTGCTGGAAGTTGCAGGCTGAACAGGCTTAGTGACCTCAGCTGTTCCTCGTATGTCTTCCCCCCTAGGCTCTTCTCTGTCTTAGTGGCCCTTCTCTGCACACTCTCCAATAGTTTCACACCCTTTTTGTACTGAGGTGCTCCGAACTGCACACAGTGCTCGAGTTGCTACACTAGCGCAGAGTGTAGACGGACAATCATTTCCCTCAACCAACTAGCAATACCGTGCTTGATGCACCTTGCTAACTAGTTCCCTGAGCAGCCCGTAGTCTGCTCTCCCCATATACAGGGCTGATGTTTTGGTGGCAGTTTTCCTCCTGTCACCAAAAATTTTAAAGTTCACTATGATCGAGATGGCAACCAATTGCCACTGCTCCCACAAGACCCTTTCTGTTCTCCAGCAACAGCTCTAGGAGGGCACCTTTCCTACTTGCCTCCCTTAGCACCTGCAGTGAGAAGTTATCATCGAGGTGCTTTAGGAACCTGCTGGACATGCTTGGGCTGACCATGTGGTAATCCCAGTTGATGTCTGGCAAGTTGAAGTTCCCCATAAGGGCAAGGGCAGTTGATCTAGAGGTATTTCTTAGCTCCTCAAAGACTAATTCATCAGTGTCGTCATCCTGGCCAGGTGGTCTCTAACAGACTGCCACGACGACATCCCCTTTATTTGTTTGTCCCTTAATCCTTACCCACAGGCTCTCAACTTTGTCATTGCCAACAGTGGACTCCACACAATCCAGTCCCTCCTTCATGTACAGGGCCACGCGACCACCTCGCCTGCCCTGCCTGTCCCTCCTGAAGAGCCTGTAACCATCCATTGCATTGCAGCACACCAGCCACAGGACTCATCCCACCAGGTTCCACTTCTGCTGATGATGTCGTAGCTGTGGGACTGGGCCAAGACTTCTTGCTCAACCACTTGATTCCTCATCCTGCATGGGTTTGCATAGAAGCACTTCAAATGTGCTTCATTAGATGCAGCACTTGGTGGTGCATCCAAAGACCAAAGAACCTCAGTAGCCCACATTCCCTCTGATTCTAGTACATATCCCTTAGCTTATCATCGTAGCAGCTGGTTTCATCCCTTTCCCACTTTGATTCTGGTTTAAAGCCCTATCTATCAGCCCTGCTACCTCCTGGGCAAAACTCCTTTCCCCCCTCTGAGAGAGGTGCATCCCATCTGGTGCCAGCAGGTCTGGTGTCACGTAGACCTTCCCATGATCAACAAGCCCCAAGTTCTGCCGGTGGCACCAGTCTCCAGGTCACATTTTGACGAGCCGAGTCTGCCTGTCAACGTGGATCCCTCCCATCGGAAGGACAGAGGAAAACAAGACCTGTGCCCCTGATGCTTCAACCAGATGACCAGAAGTCTGTTTTGATCGCTCTTGGACTTCTCCTTGCTGCGTTGCCATTACCAGCCTTTAAAATTCAGTAGTGGGTTGTAGTCAAATGGCTGCAGCAGGCGAGTGACTTTCCTGGCAATAATTTGTTTATTTTGTTTTGGAGGGGAAAGCTCTTTACAAGGGAAGGCAGTGATAGGAGTAAGGGTGGCGGTTCTCAATTTCAAGAGGGTAGGTTTAGATCAGACTTGAGGCAGACGTTCTTTGCTCAGAGAGTGGTGAAGCACTGCAACGGGTTGCTCAGAGAAGCTGTGGATTCCCCTTCCCTGGAAGTGGTCAAGACCACCTTGGATGGAGATTCGGGCCTCCTCAATGAATGGAAGGTGTTCATGGCCATGGTGGGGCACGGTGGGAGGGGTAGTGTCCAGCAGGACCCCAGATCCTTCCCAGCAAAGTCCTTCTCCCCAGCTGGACAGCTCCCAGCGAGTGCTGCTTCCTGGGGCCGTTCCTGCTCAGGTGCAGGACTTTGCCCTTCACCTCGTTGAACTTGTTGGGGTTCCTGCCTTGGCCGGACACAGCGGAGCTGCAGACATGCAGGCCTGGAAATGGACAGCATGCGTTTTCTGGGAGAGCAGCTCAATAGTGCCTTGTACGTGGGGAAAAATCACACCAACACCGACATCCCTGCTGGCCCTGCGAAGGGCTGCGTTGACGTATCCTTCTGCCACCTGTCTGAAGCCAGTGGCCTTTGGGTCCAGCAGACACACGAGGAAGCGGTGGGAAGATCAGGAGGAAAAGGGGGAGAAAGCAGCGAGGGTAGGGACAGAGACACCGACTGTCTTGTCACAAATACGGAGACATTTTCTGCAGTTTTCATGGCTTTATTGGCTTTGCCTGAAAGCCTCAGACTGCTGTGAGCCTTCCTGTTCCCCCCGGTTGCCAGCAGTGCCCCATGTGCTGGCCCAGCCCCAGCTAGGCCAGCTCCTGGGGCACTGTGCTAGTGTCGCCGGCGGGGTGGCCTCTTTGCAGGTGGGGCAGAGTCCTGGGAAGTGGGGGCCCTCCTCTTGGCAGCTCGCCGGGGCCCCCTGCGTCTTTGGTCCCCACCCTGGCCAGCAGTGGAGGGACCGGCCCCGGCCTCCTCCGGCTCCTCTGCTGGCACTTGTTGGTTTTGAGGCTCAGGAACCGGGGTGGATGGACGGCGGCTGGGTCCCCCCCGGAGGGCAGCGGCTGAGGTCCCAGAGAGCTCCTCTGCGTTGGTTCCCCCAGAGCTCTCTGGGCGGGCTGCTGGTGTCCCCAGCGATGCAGCAGCCTGGCTGGGGACTGCTGCAGGGCTGCCCTCCTGTCCTGCGGCAGCTGGGGAGGCCCCCAGGCCCAGGATGTTTCGGGCCTCCCCGCTGCAGCGCTGCACGGCAGCGGCAAGGAGCCGCTGCACGAAGCCGGCCGTCTGCCTGCCCAGGGAGGTCCTGAGCAGCAGGGCGAGGGCCCCCTCGTCCAGGCCAAAGAAGCGCAGCCCTGAGATGACGTTGCGCTGTGCTTCTGAGGCTGCCCTGCCGTCATCCCCGAGGAGCTGCCCCAGCTCGTGGCGCAGCCAGGGCAGCAGGGGCTGGAGCACAGCAGGGTAGAGCCGGAAGAGGGATGCCCAGGCGAAGGGGTGGAGGCCGCCCACAAAGGCTGCGGGCACTGGTCCTGCAGCCTCTGGTCGGGCAGCTGGCTGGGCAGGAGCTGCGTCTGCCTGCTGGGCGCCGAGCGGTGCCTCCGCAGGTGGTGGGATGACGAGCTCCTTGAAGCTGTTGTCCGCCCGCACCGAGTGCACGATGGAGCTCACCCTGCGCTTGCAGAGGGGGCACTCGGGCTTGCTCTCAGCCCACCGCTGGATGCAGGCGAAGCAGAAGCGGTGGAGGCATGGCAGCACGTAGCTGGGGTTCACCCAGCTGTCCAGACAGATGGGACAGCGGGCGTCCAGCTCCGTGGCCATGCTCTCCACCTGCTGAGGTGAGCTGGGGAGAAGTGGCGATGACGAGCCGCTCCCTCTCACCGGCGCTGCAGCAGCAGGAGTCACGCTGCAAAAGGCAGACAAGAGGCCATGGGCATGGGCCGAGCCGGGGCCAGCTGCAAGAGCTGTGCAGCTCCCTCAAGGAGGAAACCCTTCCAACTGCCCAGGGCCCAGGGCAAGGTGTCCCCAGCGCGCTCACCTCTGCTGCTCTGAGCGCTCCTCCTGGGTCTCCCGACGACCCGACCAACGCAGGGCCGTGGAAGAAGCTCCGATGGCTCTGGGAAGGGCACTGAGAGCTACTGCAGCAACTCCCAGGGCACGACACCAGCACCAAGGCCAACCTCGCTCCTCACTCCAGACCTCACGTAACCGCTCAGCCGGAGTGCGGGCACTAGCCGGCACGGTGGGACTCTGCGCCCGCATATGAGCAGCCAGGGCCACGCAGTCACAATGCGTCGCTCATGGCTCTCACAGGGCATCGCTCGGAGCCATCACAATGGGCCGTCCTGCCCCGCAGCGCTCACTCTGGCAGCACTCTGGCCCTGGCACCTGTGTCTGTGTCTAGCACAACTGCATTACCACTCTGCCCCATAAAGTGCTCGTCTTCTTGGCATCGGTGTTACCCACCAGTGACTGCCGCCCTGGCCGTGTCTTCCCAGTGCCCCATCAGATCACTGTGGCCATGGCAGACACGTCCAGGCCCATAAAGCCAGGGCGTCCATTCCATAAAACTTCGTGCCTGCCTTTGAGGCTGCATGACCCAGTCCTCACACTGCCCTTCCTACACTCTAGCATAGCCGACCAGCCCTTGGGTTGCCCTGCTTCTCCCCACAGCAGGCTAACGGCAGCCCTTGGCTTGCCCACGGAGATCTCCTTGATTCTGACCCTCTCTGGGGTAGCAGGGCATTCCCCTCTGCTTAGCACCCATCAGGCCTCGTCTGGGCATCGCATCCTCCTTGGGGTCCTGGGCAGGAGAGGCGTTAACCAGCTGGAGGAGTTCAGGGGAGAGCTCTGATGCGGTGGGGCTGGAGCACTGGCCAAGGGGAGGAGCATGTGGGGTCAGGACTGGTTCAGCATGGACCCGAGTAGGCTTCGGGGCACAGCGTGGTGCCTGTGGGGAGGGGATGGCTGGAATGGGGACAAGATCTTCCCAGCAGTAGCTGGCAGGAGGAGTGGAGGCAGATCTGGGCCTGGAGAAGTCCAGGCTGGTGATAGGGAAAACCAGAGAAGTCCTCTCAGGGTTATGAAGAAACTCAGGAAATCCTGTCGTGCTTAGGAGTGGGTTTTCTAGCAAGGTGGGGTCACCCATGAGCACAGAGGTTTTCAAGAGCTGAGTGGACCCAGACCAGAGCACAAAGGAGGTCACAAGCCTGTGAAGGGACACGCGGGGAAGTCCAGGGAGGGAAAGCGTTGCCCAGCAGGAGCAGGAAAGTGATCGTCCCCCTGTGCTCTGCTCTGGTGAGGCTGCACCTTGAGTACAGTGTTCAGCTCCGTGTCCCTCAGTACAAGTGTGGTGGTTTTACTCAGGTGGGCAGCTGAGCTCCACCACAACCGCTCTCTCACTCCCCCTCTCCTCAAAGAGGAAGGGGAAGAAAATACAACACAGAGAACTCAAGGTTTGAGATGGGAAAGGTTTAATTAAAGGGAAAGGGAATGGGGAGAAAAAAAGAAACAAAAGAAACAATAAGTCTGTGCGGAAGCACATAGAGAGGGAAAAATTTATTCTCCACTTCCCATCAACGAGCGATGTTTGGCCACATCCTGGGAAGCAGGGCCTCAAAACACGTAGTGGTTGTTCAGGAGGAACAGCCCCCTCCCCCATGAGAGCCCCCCCTTTTATTGCTGAGTGTGACATCAGGTGTTATGGAATATCCCTTTGGTTGGTTTAGGTCAGCTGCCCCGGCAATGTCCCCTCCCTGTCACTTGCCCACCCCCAGCCTGCTGACTCTTGGGGGCTTGGAAGGAGTCCTGATGCTGTGCCAGCACTATGCAGCAATAGATACAACACTGGGGTGATATCAGTGCTGTTCCAGCTATGAGTGCAGAGCACAGCACTGTGTGGGCTGCTGCAGGGAAAGGTGACTCCAGCCCAGACAGACCCAACACAACCTCCATCCCTTATTCCACAACATTTGTGTCACACTCAGGTACCACACAGTTTAGTATATAGATGCTCTCATCATTATCGTTATCTGTCCATTGAAGTATTTATATGTCTGTACTTCCTTTCATTCCATCAGTCTTTTCCCAAAATGTTCATAAAAACTGTTGATGGCTTCAGCTTCATCTGTCAAAGTGGTCACTCAGGGCAGGCAAAGTTGGTTTTCATGACACCAGCACCAGCTTAGCTCACATCATTGTTGCACTTGCCCAGTTCCTTGCGAAGTTTACCTGTCGTTGGTTCTGCAGTGTTCTCCTACAACACATAAACTTGGATTACAGATTAATTTTCTCCCAGTGTTAGATCTGCTTGAGGCACACACTTGATATCCCCATCTTTCTGCATTACCCACCAGGTATACCCTGGTCCTTGGGTGAAGACAATCCCACGAGTGGGTTTGCTTTTTCCTATGGCCAGGGCAACCCACACTGCCTTCCCCATTCACTTTCCCACATGCACTACAGGGACTTTAGCTTCTCCCACAGTGTGCAGGGGTTTTATTTCAGCAGGACCAGGATGGCTGTCAGACCCCTTGTTGTTAACTAGCCAAGTGGCCTCTGGTAGATTTATATCCCAATGTTTCCATGTCCCAGCACCCAATGCTTGCAACATAGTTTTTAACAGTCCATTGTACCTCTCAACCTTCCCAGAGGCTTGTGGGTGATAAGGGATGTAATACACCCACTCAACGCCATATCTCTTGGCCCAGGAAGTCACCAAATTGTTTCAGAAGTGACTCCCATTGTCGGACTCAATTCTCTCTGGTGTACCATGTCACCACAGCACTTGTCTTTCCAGGCCCAAGATAGTGTTTAGGGCCATGGCATGGTTTACTGGATATGTTTCCAGCCACCCAGTAGTTGCTTCTACCATGGTAAGTATGTAACATTTACCTTGGCAGGTTTGTGGGAGTGGTCCAATGTAGTCAATCTGCCAGGCCTCACCATATCGAAATCCAAGCCATCTCCCCCTATTCCAGGGAGACTTTACCCTCATGGCTCGTTTGATTGCAGCACAGGTCTCACACTGATGGGTAACCTGTGTAATGGTCTCAATGGTCAGGTCCACCCCTCTGTCACGAGCCGATCTGTATGTGGCATCCCTCCCTAGATGTCCTGATGTTTCATGGGCCTATCGAGCTACAAACAGCTCACCCTTATGTCCCCAGTCCAGGTCCACTTGAACTACTTTAATTTTCGAAGCTCGATCCACTTCGTTGTTCTGATGTTCTTTGGTGGCATGATTTTTAGACATGTGGACATCTACATGAGGTACCTTTACAGCCAGGTTTTCTACACGGGCAGCAATATCTTGCCACAGGGTAGCAGCCCAGATAGGTTTACCTCTGTGCTGCCGGTTGTTCTGTTTCCATTGTCGCAGCCACCCCCACAGAGCATTTGCCACCATCCATGAGCCAGTGTAGAGATACAGTACTGGCCATTTTTCTCTTTCAGCGATTTCTAGGGCCAGTTGTATAGCTTTCACTTCTGCATACTGACTCGACTCACCTTCCCCTTCCATGGCCTCCACAACTTGTTGTGTGGGACTCCACACAGCAGCTTTCCACGTCCGATGGCTCCCTACCACACGGCAGGATCCGTCAGTGAACAGCACATACTGCTTTCTGTCTTCTGGCAACTCATTGTATGGTGGTGCTTCTTCAGCACAAGTTACCTCTTCTGCCGGTACTCCGAAGTCCATGCCCTCTGGCCAGTCCATAATCTCTTCCAGGATTCCCGGGCGGTTGGGTTTCCCCATTTGAGCCCGCTGTGTAATTAATGCTACCCACTTACTCCATGTAGCGTCAGCTACATGGTATGTAGTGGGAATTTTCCCTTTGAACATCTAATGTAGCACAGGCGGCTGTGGAGCCAAGAGGAGTCGTGCTTCTGTACCAACAACTTCTAAAGCGGCTCGAATCCCCTCATATGCTGTTAATATTTCCTTTTCAGTTGGGGTGTAATTGGCTTCTGATCCTCAATAGCCCTGGCCCCAGAACCCCAGAGGTCGACCTCGAGTTTCTCCTGGGGTCTTCTGCCAGAGGCTCCAGGCGAACCCATGGTCCACAGCTGCAGTACTGTTTTGCACAGCTGGTATGGTACGGACAGGCCCAAGGGCTACTGCATGAGCTATTTCTTCTTTGAGTTGTTCAAAGGCCTGTTGTTGCTCGGGGCCCCACTTGAAAGAGTTCCTCTTTCGAGTAACTCAATATAGAGGACTCACAAGATGACTATAGCCTGGCACATGCATTCTCCAAAGTCCCACAAGGCCTATGAAAGCTTGTGTTTCTTTTTTGCCAGTTGGTGGAGATATAACCGTTATTTTGTTGATCACATCTGTCGGAATGTGGCGATGTCCATCCTGCCATTTTACCCCCAAGAACTGGATTTCCTGTGCGGGTCTATTGACCTTATTCTGTTTAATAGCAAAGCCAGCTTTCAGGAGAATTTGAATTATTTTCTTCCGTTTCTCAAAAACTTCTTCTGCTGTGTTACCCCATACGATGATATCATCGATGTACTGCAAGTGTTCAGCAGCGTTCCCCTGTTCCAGTGTCATTTGGATCAGTCCATGGCAAATGGTAGGGCTGTGTTTCTACCCCCAGGACAGTCGATTCCAAGTATACCGAACGCCCCTCTAAGTGAAAGCAAACTGTGGCCTGCATGCTGCTGCTAGAGGGATAGAGAAAAATGCATTAGTGATATTGATTATAGCATACCACTTGGCTGCCTTTGACTCTAGTTCATACTGGAGTTCTAGCATGTCCGGCACTGCAGCACTTAGTGGTGGTGTGACTTCATTCAGGCCCCGATAGTCCACCGTTAGCCTCCACTCACCATTAGACTTTCGCACTGGCCATATAGGACTGTTAAAAGGTGAATGAGTCTTGCTGATCACTCCTTGGCTCTCCAGATGATGAACTAACTTATGGATAGGAATCAGGGAGTCTTGGTTGGTGCGATATTGCCACCAGAGCACAGTTGTAGTCGCAATTGGCACTTGCTGTTCTTCAATCCTCAGCAATCCTACAGCAGAAGGGTCTTGTGAGAGACCAGGCAGGGTAGACAGCTGCATAATCTTCTCTGTGCTCAAGGCAGCTATGCCAAAAGCCCACCAGTACCCTTTTGGATCCTTGAAGTACTCTTTCTTGCAGTAGTCTATGCCGAGGATGCATGGAACCTCTGGGCCAGTCACAATGGGGTGCTTTTGCACTTTCTTTATTTCCTTGCTCTACTTCAGGTGACACCCTGTGCTTTTACTCTAATACACAATTAACAACATGCTGGCTACTACAGAACAGCAGCTACTTAAAAAAGAAAATTTGTTTGGAAAATTCATGTTACTGGTTTTCTCTTTCCTCAAAATTCTCTGCTTAAAATAAATATAATGGTGATATTAAATGTCATGGTACTTGCTTTAAATTGACAACAACAAACAAGAAAATTATAGATCTGAAGTATTCTTAGTTTTCTTAGCCTACTTTACAGCACGTGAGTACTCCTTCTTGATACACTTGTACTCTCTGTCAATTAAGTCAATTAATTATAGGCAGCAAACTCCATTAGTCATTTTGACATAACCCTGAGCTGACCTCTGCCCCTTTCCATGTCAAAAATGTAGTTTATGTATGCATGTTTGCCTAGGAACTCCACTGATTTTTATTGCAATATTGAGAAATCCAAATTATGGTTTATGCTTTTAAACGGTATTCAGCCCATGAAAACCACAGTCTTTGTTCTGGCCTTGGAAAAGAAAGCAAATATTTTTTTATTCTGTGCAAGTCCTTTCTCTAGCTGCAGTTCTGCCTTTTGTAAATGGATGTTTGAAGATGATATCCCTATATTCTATAGAGTAAATGACATGACATAACTATCACTATGAAAAGAGTTCAAATATCAACAAGATATTTTCAGAGCCACCTTCTCTAGATATACCGAGTGAAAAAGATCAGTAGGGCAACATTTTATTCTCCCATGGTTTGTGAGATTAAGTCAGAGATGAGGGGGAACATGGAAGGGGTGGGCAACTCCAAACTAAATTTTGGAGCTTAAATTTGTTGTAAATTACGTGTTGAAGTTAAAGAACTAAAATTGAGTGAAAAATGCTCATCTATTGAGGAGCATCTGCCTATTCAGTACAAAAAGTCACAGACCAGGAAATAACAGCACAGAAGTTGTCAAGATTAAAATATTAATGTACAAAAATTAATGTACAAAATCCTCAGATACATTTTTTTTTTTAATGCTGAAGGTTACAATTATTCAAAAATGTAATTACCCATTGTAATTCACCTGATGTCAATGAACCAGGCTTTGTGTCAACAGTTTAAACCTTGCTCAAACCTTGCTTAGATATACCCTGAGAGGATGCATGCAGGTGCCAGCCCTTTATGCTGTTTATGTTGCGTTTGTTTTCATTTCTTGACCAGGGCTTAGCAAAATTATAACATCATTTTTAGGCATATGATTTTATTTGTTTGGTTGGTTGCTTTTGTTAGTAAAAATTCAAGCCTTCTAGAGATATTACCTTCTCTATTTCCTAACAGAAAGCAGTCTAGCAAGTAGAAAAATTTTAGATGATCTCCAGATGATCTTACCCTGTTCTTCTAGCTAATGTACTGAGGAACAGAGAAAATAACGCAAAGCAATTGACAATGTTCATAGAGCTTCTTGCATAAGAGCCAAGCAACTACTAATCTACATGCTGCTGGCACTAGTTTCCCCACTATCTTTAGAATAAGAAAATCCTAGAGGAAAATATCCAAAGATGAAACTATGTTTATCCTGCCCAGAGATGGATCTGTGTACACAGCAGTAGCCTGATTGACTGGTGCTGGGAGTGCTTGATAAATCTTATCCAGAAAAAAACTACTGGTAAACAGCACTCTCTTCAACAGTTGAAAATTAAAACAATTAAACTTCCTAGACTAAAGTGTAAAACAACAACAACAACAACAAAAGTAGGTGAATACTGATGGTGAATAAAAGGAAAACAAAGATTCTCACCCTGGAGTCTCTTCATTCATGCATTCCACTATCAGAAAGCATTAAGACCCAAAAGCCAGATAGACATTTGCATGAGATAATGACATCTCACAGAAACTCACAGTAAACTAACAGGATTGCTACATTCCCACAGCTTACCTAGAAAATGAGACAATTCATTACAGAAAAATTCTGTGCACATTTTCACTGGTACAAGAAAATGATGAGATATGCTGTCAATACCATGGTTCTGTATTCATACTCTAAAAACATCTGCAGTAAACCCCTTGGTATTTCTGTCAGGGAAAGGTGAGTTGTATTCTATTTGATCTGTGCTGCCTGCAGCAAGGCAGCAACATAAACAAATGCTATGGAGGTAATCCACATCCCTCACAACTCAGTAAGGCATGAGAATTTAAAATCTGTCCTCAAGCATGTCATGCCCTGTGGCAGCCATTCTACCGCTCACAGACTTGCAAGATCAAACATTTTAAGTCCAGTAACTAGTAACTTGCAGGTTGACAAAAAGACATATATCCACAGTGAAAGATGTAATAATGATGTGAATTAAAAGCACATGAGAAAACAGCAGTTTTTGGTTCCAACACCTATTTGTCAAGCACACAGGATAACATCATAAATGTTTGTTATTTGACAAAACACAAAACGTCTGGATTAATTTGCCTATTTTTAATTATTATTATTGTATTTTCCATTTAGCTATAGCTGACAAAGTATGTTATAATTTCCACAATAAACAATTGAATTGTTTCAAGACTTAAAACTTTGATTTTTAATAATTTTTTGAATAATCTAGAGTGATCACTCCAAGTGAAAACATACTTGCTTGTGACATTTCATTGTTAGAAAATTAGAAGTTACTGAGATGGTAAAGCTAAAGTTGGTGCTGACAAAAGAAATGCTGACAGTTTTCAAACAAGTTCAACGAGTTCTAAAATCTTTAAATTATATTTATAAATCTGAGGTATTCACAAAAAGTTGTCCACCCTCAGTGTTTCCTAACAGCTGTAAGAGGCAAAAAGACAAAGCCTAAATTTGTCATCAGTGAAGGAGTGTTACTTCTGAAATTATTCCAGACTTTCAGATTCAAAATTTATTTAGCTAACTTTGAGTTAGAGTTCAATTATTGAAACATGACAGTACCTTACAAACAACAGAGTGCTTGATCTAGTGCAATCAAGCATAAGTACAATCATTTGTACTTACTTTGGACAGCTCCTCCTGAAGCACACTGTATATTTTCATGACAACAAAACTAGAGCACTTAACAAAAACAAAATGAGAACACAGGGAAATCAAATTTCATGCACGGCTTCTTATGTGATTTTTATATTATTATGTAAATTTCTTCATGACCTTTTGTATGAAGGATGTGAATGTGTTCTCTTTGTTCATTTGTTATAAATTCCTCCATGAAAACATTGACGAACTTCAATGAAGACACCTCTGAGAAAGTCTGGCTTAGCATGACAGGGCGAGGAGACAGAAAGCAGGAGAATGTCCTCACTGATGGAAACACTCAGCAAGCAGGCATGTTTTTCCCACCTCCTCTTGCTCACATCCTCCCTTCCTCTTGCAGTTGTCAGGCCACCAAGATCCAAACCCAGACTTCTGACTCATCACCAGGAAAAATCAGCTGCAGTTTACAGACTAGGTTACCAGGAGCTTCTGTCATAGTGCTGTTCCCTTGCAGGGGCTGCAGAAGAATAAGTATGGAGATGGAGATGAATCACTGCAAATTGTGTCCTTACTTTGCAAGGACTGCAGCAGAAGAACCTGAAGATGCTGTGATATTGTATGCACAGTACCTGTGAATTATCATCAGATTTTCACTTCACAGGCATCACAGAATCACAGAACCGTAGGGTCTGGAACGGACCTCAAAAGATCATTGGGTCCAACCCCCCTGCCAAAACAGGTTCCTTAGAGCAGGCTACCCAGGTAGGCATCCAGACAGGCCTTGAATATCTCCAGAGAAGACTCCACAACCTCCCTGGGAAGCCTGTTCCGGTGCTCTGTCGCCCTCACCATGAAGAAGTTCTTTTGCATGTTGGTGTGGAACTTCCTCTGCTCCATTTTTGTGGCCATTGTCCCTTGTCCTGTCCCCACAAACCACTGAAAAGAGGTTGGCCAAATCACACTGTCTCCCACACTTCAGGTATTCATAAACATTGAGGAGATCCCCTCTCAGTCTTCTTTTCTCCAGGCTGAACAGACCCAGGTCTCTCAGCCTTTCTTCATAGGGAAGATGCTCCAGGCCCCGTATCATCTTTGTGGCCCTCTGCTGGAATCTTTCCAGGAGATCCCTGTCTTTCTTGTACCGGGGAGCCCAGAACTGGACACAGTACTCCAGGTGAGGCCTGACTAGGGCAGAGTAGAGGGGGAGGATCACCTCCCTTGACCTGCTGGCCACAGTCCTCTTAATGCATACATGTCTAAGGACAGGACAGGTCTTACTTCCTACTATCTTTCCAATGTGACTGAGCCACATGGGAGCCACAAGGGCTCAGGTCTCTTTTACACTAGCCCCACAAGACCCAGGATGGTTTCTAGACTGAGTTGTGAGCCTTTTCCAAGGCATAATATGGGGAAAAGAACCATAGGAAGAATCATAGAATCAATAAGGTTGGAAAAGACCTTCAAGACCATCTGGTCCAACCATTCCCCTACCACCAATATCACCCACTGAGTCATGTCCCTAATTACCACATCCAACCCTTCCTTAAACACACCCAGGGATGGTGACGCCACCACCTCCCTGGGCAACCCATTCCAATGTCTGACTGCTCCTTCTGAGAAGAAATTTCTCCTAATTTCCAACCTAAATGTCCCCTAGCACAACTTGAGGTCATTCTCTCTAGTCCTGTCGTTAGTTATCTGTGAGAAGAAGCTCACCCCTAGCTCCCCACAACTTCCTTTCAGGTAGAAGAGTGGCAACTCCTGGTTCAGCTTGTCTGTGAGGTGAAGCAGGGGAGAGGAGGCAGAGCAGGGCAACGCGAGATACACTAGCTACCTCTGTGAAATGTGAGGTGGGGTTGGCTGGATGGTCATCCCTCACCTGCAGCCTCTGAGGGAGACACCCCCATCTGTGGCGTGTTGCTCTGCCACCAAGCCCAACAGCCTGCACCTCACTGCATGCCCAGACTCCTGTAGCCAGGCACATCATTGGTGGACACAGCCCTACCAGGAGCATGTTTCCTGGACAAGCTGGAAAAGGAATTCATAGGACACCAACTTCTGAATTTTCCTCATCTCTCAAAATACACTTATTACATATGTAGTTTTACCCAGGGAAATTTCTTGTGGTCTTTTGCACTAGGCATGGGTGGAACCAGCCATCCTGGGAGGAAAGGAGCTTCTGACAGAGGCCACATGGAACTGGAAAACTTCATGATGCAAACCCTGTCTTTGCCTCATGTGAGCCAACTTGCCTAGACAGGGAATGCACTGGGCTGCATTTTAAGAGGCTGGGTGTACAGCAAGTGCTGCCCAGGAGGGACATTGCACAGCAGTTGCAGGGGTCATGGAGTACTGGAGACTGCGGGGTGCAGACTGCCCCACAACCTGTAGGGCACAAGCTCCATGGAGATGTGGTATTTGTCCTGCTGCTACCCAACAGCAAGTTGTCTGTAGCCCAGAGCTTGCTTAAAGCATCTGCATGAAACAGGGATGAGCTGGTGCAAACCAGGAAAAGACAGTCCTATTTGCAGCAGTGGGACTAGTCTGAGCATCCTAGAAGTATTGCTGAGAGCATCATACATGCTGCCAGGAGATGGTTTCTCTCTCAGCATAAAGCAATCATATTTTCACTGATTTATGCCAAGATACCTGCATTCCTACAGATTCCTCCTGAGAGCTGAAAATTACCAACACCATGATGCATGTTAGTAAATATAAGGGTCATTACCTGCTGCTTTCATCAAGCAGTGTAACACACACAAATGTTACATTTTGATTTACAAAAGTGGATTATTTTTTAACAGCCATATGAGAGACATTCTATATAAAAGCAATAGAAAACAGGTACTACACTTACCAAAAATATTTTTTTAAATTACATGTATTATTGGATTTATATTATTATTGCTATTCATAATTAATGGAAATGTAACATTTTTCACTAATGGAAAACAACTACTGCAAAAAGCACTTTGATAGCATTATATTTATTACCCATCTTAGGAACTGAAAATGCATTTAACCTGTAATTAAGGTTACACAATAAAAGCTTTGTAAATACTGCAGTTGGAAAGTGTCCTCCCTACACCACATACTACCATTAGGCAAAAATATTTGTTTCAAGGAATGTCTCTTTGAAATGATATATTTTTTTTTTTTCTGAAGGAAAAGAAAAAGCTTTAAATGAAAGAAAAGAAAAGCTTTAAATGAAGCACTAAAAGCCTACTTCCAGCACTTCCCCAGCCTTCATACTTTGCAAACACAGTGTACTTAATCAACAATGTGAGCAGCTCGACTGCTGAAATGCAATAAAAAATGTGTGGTGGTCCAAAACATCTCTTGTTCTTGAGGGCGTAATGAATAGAACCAATTGGAAAACACTTTTGATAGGAAAAAAGTGTTCATAGATTTAAAATCCCAACTTTGTAATTTTTTATTTATTTATTTTCCAGAAACTGTCCAATTGCCTATTATACAGCAAAGTGGGCAAAGGTGCTTGGTCCATGCTTTATGGTGGTTGGTCTTGATGATTCATCTTTCAGACATGAAATTATTTGTAATTACATATAACAACCTAAAAAACATTCTTTTAAAATAATTTTTTCCTTTTTGTTTCTAGGAGTCTTTGCCTGACATGCCCATGGACTGATTTATAAAATAACCTTGCAATTCATAATAACCCAGAATCAGCGTTCAGAGAAAAAGAGCTGTGACAGGCATATGTAGGACGTACTCTGGAGAATGCAGAGTATGATGTGGACATGCCACATAATTAAAAAAGGAGTTTAATTCCTAGGAATCATGAGAGAAAGAGGGGAATTGTTCATGACGAAGAAAATATATCCTAATATGTGTGAACTGGTTATAGGGAAGGGTCCAAAGTCCCCCAGGAGTGGGACTTCGATGACTTTAGTGTTTTACTTTAACCTGCCCCCTGTGACAGTTGTCCCAGTGATAACAATGACTTTAGCACTGATCTAGGTAGATGTTCATTCCACACCATCTAAATTTCCTATGAGAAAAGTTAGTAGCTATTATTGCAGAGTGCTGATTCTGCGTTAGTGTTTCTTCTACTTGTTTATGGTGGAGCTTTACCACCAGACATCAGTGCCTGGACAGGAGAATGACCATATTGCTGCAGCTGCAAGTAAGATTTTTAATGATTTGA
The DNA here is from genome assembly GCF_963932015.1 of Anas acuta. NCBI lineage: Eukaryota > Metazoa > Chordata > Aves > Anseriformes > Anatidae > Anas > Anas acuta. Next base: position 42,793,987 of record NC_089017.1, on the reverse strand, counting down.
CATCTTTGAGAATCTGGTAGGAATACTGATTACAGGCCACAGAATGCAGATCTCACACAGCCTAAAAAGTACTAAAGGAAAACGCAGATGAAGTGACTTGATCTAAAGCTTTAAAGCATGTGAGAAAATGGATGTCAAGATACATATTGTTTTCTCACTCATCATTCTCAGTTCAATCTTAAGACATAGCTATATCTTTGGATTTAATAATATGTTAAGTATAGGCTTCTCTGTAGAAAGGGAAAATGAAAATGTAGGAATAATTTAGCCTACCTATATTATAGAAAGACTAGAATTCCAGATGATCATTCTTGCAAATCTTCTGTTTTTTAAAACATTAATAATTATGGAAAAATTAAAGAATGTTTCAAAGATGAAATTGCAGAGAATTTAAAATTTACATTTTAAACCATTTTCAAAAATGACCTGAATATTGCTTTAAGAAGCAGACTGCAAATGATCATCATTAAATATTTTCTGAGAAGGACAGGAACCTAGATGACAAAACAGATGTAATTGCACTTCTTACTAATTAACTGAGAATTTTAGTCAAAATTAATTAGCATCCTATTGGGCACATAAGGTTAGACAAAGCATGGCTATAAGAACAGATTTTAATTATAATTAACAGAGATGAATTTTAAAGCCCTGCACTGTCATTAGTGGTCTGTTCCTGAAGACAAGAGTTTTTTTGGATTATCCTAGATTTGCAAAACTTGGAGTGTAATATGCTTTTTCCTTTTTTCTTTTTTTCCTTTTTTTTTGTTTCCTTTTTTTTTTTTTTTTCCCAACAACTTAATGGAGAAAAAAAAATGAAAAGGAGAAGAAAATGAAAAAAATAATACTTGTACTTATTTCTAATCTGCAATTTAATTAGCGAGTTCTTTCACTTGACATTTTAAACCTGGACTCCACTGTGATAGTTCCAGCAAGCTAAGTTAGAACACAGGACGTGTCAGCAGATAACAGACTAAATATCAGCACCTTTGATTTTGACTTAGTGTGGTGGTTTATAGACCTTTATGTAAGGTCTATAAATTTGGTCTAACACACTCCACACTGCAATCACATCTGTAATCATCTCAAACCCTTCCTTCATGCCCCACACTAAGTGCCGAAAAGGACTATAGTGGTTTAGCCTTGGAAGGGAGCTCAGCACCAACCAGCTGCTTACTTACTCTCCCCAGGTGGTATGGGAAGAGACCTGAAGGAATGAGAGCTCATGGCTTGGGATACAGACAGATCATGAGGTAAAGCAAAAGCCATGTGCGAAAGTAAAGCAAAACGAGGAACTAGTTCACTACTTCCCATCAGCAGACAGGTGTCAGCCACTTCCAGTAAAGCAGGGCTTATCATGGGTAACAGTTTCTTGGTAAGTCAAACACCACCACTACAAGTGTTCCCCACTTCATCCTTCTTTAGCCCAGCTTTTATTGATTAGCATGGTGTTATATGGCATGGGACATCTCTTTGTCCAGTTTGGGTCAGCTGCCCTGGCTGTATCCTAGCTCCCTGTGCACCCCCAGCCTCCTCACTGGCAGGGCAGTGTGAGAAGCTGAAAAGTTCTTGGCTCTGTGTAAGCACTGCTCTGCAACAACAAAAAACATCGGTGTATTATCAACACTATTTTAATCCCTGTTTTCTCATTGTGTGAATCTCTACAAAGAAAATTAATTCTGTATCAACCAAAATTGACATCTGGTCTTCATCTATTCTCACCTCTTGATTTCCAGTGTCCACCTAGTTTATTTTAGCTGCTCTAAGACTGCCATAAAGATGAATCTCATAAAAGACATTATTTGAAATTATCAGTCTGCTATCCCAAGCAGTGCAAAAATACCCTTTTGAAATAGCCCCAAAGTTCATTTTGCACACATTATTTGAAAGAGTCAAAAAAACTGGGTGTAAAAGTGACTTTGTGACAATGTCTTACCTTAAGAATCCCACACAGATGGGTGTAGGGGTTGAATTCCTTATGGCAGCATGGCAGCAGAATGTTGTACTATTCTGTTTTTATACTAATGAATCACAGTGACAGATACCAGGACAGAGCAGTGTGAAATTGCCCATGAGGCTACGAACCCACATCCATTCTAGACTGGGATGCTCAGCCTGGCCACCTTTTACCCCTCTTAAAATTATTCTCTGGTTTTATTACAAGCTCCAATCTTTATACTGTAGAAATATTAATTAGGTAGAATGACTAGAGATGACTGTGAAGAAATTTCAAAAGTGCAAAGAAAGAAAATGGTGAGCCACGATCTGAGCTAATCTAATCATCTGTGCTGCATTTTCTTCTCTTACATCGTGCAGTTGACTATCCCTAAGTTTTCAGACATCTGAAATACTTTGAAACAGAACACTTTTTCATATCGCCTCTGCAGTTTTGGCCAATCCTCTGTTAGCATTCAAACAAATGGGAAGGGTGAACATTTGAATATGTATTCATGCATTTTCTGGTATGTTAATGCATGCACCTGATATTTCAAAAGATTATGAGTAGATTGAATATATAGATTATAAAAATGTTTTACATTTGTAATAAAGTTTTAAAGAAAATTGGGACTTGTATTCTTGAAACATAATTTGTTTGGAGATGATGAAATACACTGACAAATATACAAAAACATAAAGTTGTGTTTATACCTGTAGCCTTTATCATGGACTGTATTGTCCATGTATTAAATGTATGTATTAAATATCATGGTATTGGGGAATATTTAACACATTTTTTCACAACAAGATATTGGAGTAACAATACTTAGGAGAGCAAAGAAAAGTTCACAAGAGTTTGAGGGGATAGTAAATAATTTCTTCTACAGAATCTTTGGCCAGAGTGCCCAGGTTGCATGGTCAGAATCAGCAGGTTGGGTATTCTCCAGAGAGCAACTTCACACAGCTATTGAAAAGAGGCTGTAGGAAGTCTTTTTATCAAAAATGTCAGTTCTCCTAACTTTAAACTCAACAGTGCTTTTCACTAGCACTATCCTGCTTTTCTCTTCCCTTCCCAGCATTCAGCATCTGGGGAATTTAATGTGAGAGCAGAAGGTGGTGGACTTCTCTTCTTGCCTCCCCTTTGCAAAAGTGACTCAGCACCTCCACCCACATGCCCCTCAGCTAAAAAGAGAGAGAAGGATAACTGTAGGAATGGATTACACAGGAAAGGACTGTGTAATCTTCCTAACATCCCTGAACAAGAATACGTCATGGTTCAAGGCCCACAGTAAAAGATTCCTTTCTCATCAGGTCCTGGCTTTGTAACAGTGAAAACATTTTTTAGGATTATAGGCTGAGTCTCATACATGGCAATGTAGTAGTATCATGTTAATACCAGCCTATATCATACTCCCCTGATACCCAAAGACACAGTTAAATCTTGCTTGAACCTGGGTATTTATGTATGTACTCATCTGCACTTTATTACAATATTTCCAATGACTTATGGCTTATAGTGATGATTTGCAGCTGGAAAATGGATAAAATGTTTTTACAAACAAGAAGAATATCTCTCATTCAGATTTTTTTTTCCTAACGATCTCTTGCTAAACAAACCATTAGAATAAATTTTCTATGATGCTAAAAATTACGATCTAAAGCTTTACTTGTACTATTCCCATTAATATTAACATGTTTTTCTGCCAAACTGTAATGTATATTTAAAGCTGATTATGCACAAAAGTTACAGCTAACTAACTTTTCATGAAGGATAGATTGAAAGAGTCTCAGAGGATTTTGGTATAAAAAATAGAATTACTATATGGAACACATAAATGTAAATATAGCACTTAATATAGTAAAGAGATTTTTATGTGGTATTAAAAGTTTTCAACAATGTTATCTGCAAGACAGATTAGACTCTTTAAATTCATATTGGAAAATTTGGATTGCACTCTATTTTGTTATATTAATATATGATAACAGGATTCTGGTATTATCTCTCCACTAATCCTGTCACCTTGGATTTTCATTTCTAGATTTATGATCTATTTATTGAAGCATAATCAAATCCATTTCTTTTGAGAAACTGCCTTCATGCAGAAGGAATAGTTTTCATATTACATTTGGGAGCATGAAATCTTATCACATAAATGTCCATTTCACCTTTGTACATTCTGTAAATCATCGTGCTTTCCTCTACAAAGATTAAATAAGACATTTTTCTTAGATCCTTATGCTCTTCCATACCTGAATTAATTTTAAGAATAGGACTTCTCTTTGAAGTTAGAATAGGTGATAGAGAGAAAAACATAGCATATGGTTTCTTCTCAGGTGTCATCATCTCCACAGTCCATATTTTAAATGTGACAAACTTGAGAGTGAGTGCAAGTTGCATTTTAGGACTTCAAAGTCTGCCTTCAGCCTACTAATTAGTTTTGTTAAGTTATGCCTGACTTCTGTCAGGACTTCAAAATTGTGGAAGAGATTATTTATTTATTTATTTATTTTGTGGAAACACATCCCAGATGGAAGAATAATTTCGTTATTTTGCTTTTGTAGTTGCTGGGCTGGGGAAGTTGGAATTCTTCTAGGTTGGGTCCAGATACCAGTCTGCCTAGGCTCCCAGGGCTGCAGTTCCAGGGGTTTGAATGGCCTGCTGAGGAGTCTCCTTTCCCACTGCCTACACAAGAAACCAAACCCACCTATGTCTGAAGTCAATCTGTGTTAACATCTCCTCTAACATCACCTGAAAATTTTGCTATAAGCTACAAAAATAATATTAAGAAATCTGTAGAATTGTAGTGATGGTTGGAGCAATGCTCTTTTCCACTTTGTTGCTGTTTTGGTAGTCTATGTTTTTACAATGAATACCAGTGGTACATCCAACCATGGCCAACCCACACATGCAGCTGTCTTTGAAAATGCAGAGTTCATTTCCATTCTACATTAGTCACATTCTATAAATAAATTGTGTGAAAGTGCGAGATTATACCTAAGAACTAAATCTAATTATTTGCAGTTGATGAGCTAAATGTCCTTAAGGTGCAGTCCATCACAATTTCACAAGCGACTAACTGCAGAAAGCAGTGTGAAATTGTGTGCAGGGGGATTCTCTAATCAGTGCTGTATGAAAACAATCTCTGAGCTAGCTCCCCAGATTACACTTTTTACCACTCTTGCAAGCCAAAGTTTTCTAACAAACTGGATAGGGGAGAATACAATAGAATACAGGGAATGCACATTATAAATTGAGCTATCTTTGTAAAAATCCCAAGGGGTTTATAGATTTTGCTAATGCGAAGGACCTCCAATGTCCTTAATACTCTTTTATCCCAAAACAGAAATTCTCCAGTTCAGGCATGAATAGGTCCAATAAATCTCAGAGGGAACCTTACATGTAGCAATGAACAAAACTTTCTTGGACAAAATCTGTCCCACTGTAACCATAATTTTGGATTTTGATAGATGTTTTCTAAAATGTTCTAAAATGTTTCTAAATTGTTTTCTACTAAATCTGCTATCTTTCATTAATACCTGTTTGTTGTTGAATTGCTTGAATCCTTCTTCTTTAGCAAGTCATCCACTAACATGGATGCGCGTCTATGAGAAAGTGGGATATCTGGTTAAAAGCAGATTAAATAAAATTGAACTCGAGATCAACCAAAACCTGTTATTCACAGAAACAAATGTAAAAATAATTATGTAAGGTACATGTTGATAACTCATACATTTGAAGCAAGCTTTTGCTTAAATACATTTACATATATCTGGGTCTTGATCTGAAGAAATATTTGTTATATATATATATATATATATTTAATTTCATTTACATTTCAATCCAGTTATTTACACCATGTGGAATGTTGTTAACTTAAAATAAAAATAATAATAATAATAAAAAATATTAAGATTATTTTTTTTCCGTTTTCTGGTCTGAAATTTGGGGGAGGAAGGGGATTAAAACAAAGGATTTTTCTGAGGTAAGTTTTTAACAGAGAAACCGTTTCTGAAAGTGTCAGTTCATTTTGTTGTTGGTGGTGGTATTGTGGGAAAAATAAATAAAAACCTGTGTCAGACAGAATCAATTTATTCTATGGAACTGCCCTTTTATTCCTTGTTAGAACCTGTATTTTAGAAAGTTCCAGGCCCCTCTTTCTTATAAGTGACATTAAACACTAAACGCATTGCATTGTACCATATATATATAACTACATTAGATTAACTTGTGGAACACTACAGAACACTGCAGAATGGTGCAGATTGACACTAGAACAGTGGAGAACACTGGAATTTCTTTTAATATCTCAAAATGGAAACTTTAGAGATACTGAGGCAATGTCTGGATTTTTGAATAATAGGTCATATTGCTACTTACAGGCACTTGTTCTTAGAAGATGCAGAGGGAATGCATTTAACAGAAAGATTCTCTTTTCTCCTTGGATTTTAATGTCTAGTGTTTATAGTAATGTTACATAATCCTATAAATTGCTTTTTGGGCAGTAACATAAAGATATGATTCTTTTATCCAGCTTTTCATACCACCTTATCAATCTGGTGGCTGTGTATCTAAATTGTAAACATGGTGCTTCTGCTCAAAACAGACAAAATATTCACAGTATTCCTTACTGAAAAAAAAAATAAAAAAAAATTACTCTTAATTTCTATTTAGCTTATAACAATAAAAAGCAATGATTTCTATAAAATTCAGTGAGAAATTGTCTAAATCAAGAGGTTATTTTCAAGTAATTAGACTGTGTTGATTAAAACATATTTATATTAATAGTTTGATCACAGCAACTAGTAAAGCAGAGCTGGCACTTTACAATTCAATGGTTTTCTATGGTGACCTTAACAGAAAAGTACCGAGGGTATTTCAGGATTTAACACAGTGTCATTTAGCATTTTTAAAAGCAATACTTGATAGGATTACATATATATATACTTCAAATTTACTCACTGCCTCAGTAAGAGCAAAATCAGTTGTCTGACTATAATCTCCAGGATGTTAGAAATGCACATTCTGGATTCCCTGTAATAGTCCCCTGGGTACATAAAAATAACAATGCTTGCTCACCATTTTAATATTCGATAGGTAAATAGGTTGCAGATGTTACATCCTCACATTTTTTTAAGCATAAATTCAAAACTTAGTTGAGTGTCCTTATTAAAAATATGATCCTTTTACAATTACTGCCATTTCACTTATTGTGTATATGTGTTGGAAAGTTTTAAAACAGTGAGGAAACAAAAATGACTGACAGAAGTGTTAGTATGGACATCCTGATAATGCAGAACAACAATAACACCTAATCTAACTAGCCTGTGGGCTGGCTTTATTGATGCTTTGCAGCCTTGAGGTGGTGAAAAGTTATGAGAATTACACATAGAACTAGATGAATAATAAAGGATTATTTTTTTTTCTGCCTACAGTTCCGTGGAACTTGGTTATGAAGATAACACTAATGATTTCCATGGGTCTTTGTTAAGGGCAGCCTGGAGAACCGAAGTCTCTAGGTTGTTCAGGACTTGTTTTGCTCTAACACAAGCAGCTTCTGCACATTATAGGCAAATAGTTGCTAGTAACTAAGTTACCACAGCTTAATGACATACTTGTCAGTTGAGCCAAGATAGCTCACAATGTCTACGTCCCTATCTAGTTATGAGTAAGAAATAAAGTATGTTTGCTCACACTGTCATTTTCTTCATTAGCTTAATCCATCATCAGTGTCTGTCAGGATCATTTCACATAGATTGCCATGGCCTTTTTATAAATGCTAATCTGGATTCAAAATGTCAGAAAATAATTTTTTAATTAAAAAAAAAAAAAAAAAAAAGAATCTGTATCCATTTAGTTTCACTAACTGGTTCCTAATACTTGTGTGGGGTTTATGGATATCTTGGGGACAGTATGTTTTTTCCCCATTCTCACAGGTGTTAAAAAAACTTGGCTGTGCTTTCAACAACACCATCTGTTGAGGGAAGACACATTATGAGATGTAGTGAATATATAAAAGACACGTAGAAAAAGAAAATACACTAATCCAAAAGTTTGCAGAAGAGTCTGTAAATATAAATCATATTTTATGTACAATGTGTGAAGAGAATATATCAGTGCTGAAGAAAGCATTCTTTAACAATTTTAAAGAAGTACTTTTAATTTTCAGCTACTTCTTTATTTCAAACTATTTAATAAATTAGGATTAGCATATTCAGAATTATTATAATAGCGAATTACATATAAGAATCCCCAAAGCCATCAGCAGAATATTTGGCCAACAGAATAAGAACAGTATTTTGTAGAACTGGAAAAAGCCCCAGAACCTGTCTGACTTTATTTATCTATGTGTATCATTGGCTTAATGCAAGATGTTATCTCTTCAAATGTTTTGTAATGATAAGAGATAGAGAAGCCACTTCTTGGGGAAGAGTGGCTGGGAATTCACCTAGTAGAAAAGGACCTGGCTGTGCTGGCCAACAGCCAGCTCAACATGAGCCAGCAGTGTGCCCAGGTGGCCAACAAAACAAGAAAAAAAATCACTATGAAACAAGTTATGACAAGCAACTGGAATTTGGAGTGTTCAGTCTGGAGCAGAGAAGACTGAGTGGAGACCTCATGGCTGCCTACAACTGCCTGAAAAGAGGCTGCAGAAAAAAAAAAAAAAAAAAAAAAAAAAAAAAAGATCAGTCTCTTTTCTCATATGACAAATGAGAGAACACAAGGCAATGGTTTTTGCTTGTGCCAGGTGAAGTTTAGGCTCAATATTAAGAAGAATTTATTCATGGAGAGGGTGGTCAAACTGGGCTGCCCAGAGAAGCAGTGAAGTCCCCATCCTTGGAGATATTGAAGAGATGTGTGTGTCTAACTGACATAGTTATGTGACATGAATGGGTCTTGGAAGATCAGGTTGATAGTTGGACTTGATGATCTTGAAGGTCATTTACAACCTAAATGATTCTATGAGTATATGAGATCTGTATGATTCAGTCCTCTACCACAGCAATACACGATGAATGGCTGATTTGGGAATTTCTGATGATGTTTTCGTTATGTGAATCAGAAACTGACTAGATCCTATTTGACCTCACAAAATTATTATGTTTGTGTTTCATTGTTACAATGAAAGAACACCTCAGAAAGAAGTAGGTGTTATACCGTATAAAAAGGATGATTAGACGGGACATATTCCAAAGAACTTTTAATTTTGAGGTTTGTCTAGTGGAAAATGACCCTATGATAGTACTGCCACTTTGTGAAGATCAAATGTTGACAACAGTGATGTGACTAGTTTATTCTTTTTTTTTTTTTTTTTTTTTTTTTTATTACTGAGCTAAAAGATCACTTTTATTCCCATTAGTAAACTGTGTCTAATGAATCCCTACTTGATATGTGTAACAAAAATACCAACTCAAATTGGCAACATATGTTTTATCTTCTTTCATCTTCCTGCTCCTTGAGAATGGTCATTCTGGGGCTACCTTGTGAGGCCATAATGCTTCATACTTGAGGCTTTAAGGAAGATAGGAAGAGTGTCATTCCAGCTGCAAGGGAAAAAGAAAACAAAACAAACAAAACCAACCAAAGCAAACCAAAACCAAACCAAAACCAAACCAAAGTGTCTGCTTTCTGTGTCCAGTTTGAGTTAAAAACACTGGTAAAGAAACAGTTTTTTATTTAATTTAATTAATAAAATAATATATTTATTAACCCAGCAGCACCATCACAATGGATATTGTTGTCTGAAGACAAAGATTCTTGGTCTATATGGAGGAGAAAATGATGTCAGTCCCTTGTGTGGTTATAGGCAAGATAATGTTCAGATGCAGTAGTATCAAAGTCATTGAAGACTGTAGGACCTGATCGAATATTTGGTCTGACAGACTTCCCCACACTACGTAGTAACCCAGCTATGTGTTTGCTGGTGTCTGAGCTAGCTGGTTTGAAGCTGCAGACCTTTCACTACAGAGTGGACTTAGACTCACTCAGACATGGAGGTTTTCAGGTTCACCCATGATTTCTGTATGTTTCTATGTAACAGTCTATACAAGAATTTGCTAAAAGGTTTACCACCATGGAAGGGAAGCATGAATGCATTGTGGAAGGCATTTGACAAACTGCAGTAGAATTTTCCCCAGTTTCAGTAAGGCTGAACTTAGCCCAGACAGTTGAATCGTAAAATCATTAAGGTTGAAAAAGACCTCCAAGATCATCCGGTTTAAACATCACCCTACCACCAATATCTCCTGTTAAACCATGTCCCTAAGCACCACATTCAACCTTTCCTTGAACACCCCCAGGGACTGTACTCCACCACCTCCCTGGGCAACATGTTCCAATGCCTGACTACTTGTTCTGAGAAAAAAATTTCTCACAATTTCCAACTTAAACCTGCTCTGGTGCACCTTGAGGCCATTCCCTATAGTCCTTTCACTAGTTATCTGTGAGAAAAGGCCAAACCCCAGATACCCACAACTTCCTTTCAGGTACCTATAGAGAGCAATAAGGTCTCCCCTGAGCATCCTCTTCTCCAGACTAAATAACTGCATTTCCTTCATCTGTTCTTCCAGCACTTATGTTACAGGCCCTTCACCAGCTTTGTACCCTTCTCTGGATGTGTTCCAGGGCCTTGATGTCTTTCTTGTAGTGAGGGGCCCAAAGCTGAGCACAGTATTTGAGGTGCAGCCTCACCAGAGCAGAGCACAGGGGGACAATCACCTCCCTGCTCCTGCTGGCTACACTATTCCTGATACAAGCCAGGATGCCATTGGCCTTCTTGGCCACCCAGGCACATCGCAAGCTCATGCTCAGGTGAGCATCAACCATCACCCCCAGATCGTTTTCCTCTTGTCATAGGAGGAGATGTGGTTGATTAGGCATCCCCAGGTTGTCCTGCTATATGATTATATTCAAGATGACCTGCTCCATCACCTCTCCTCACACTGAGGTCAGTCTGACAGGCCTGTAGTTCCCCAGGTCCTCCTTACAACCATTCCTAATGATGGGCATCACATTAGCAAGTCTCCAATCATCCAGGACCTCTCCAGATGACCACAGCTACTGACAGATGATGGAAAGCGGCCCAGCAATCACATCTGCTGACTCCCTCAACACCCTTGGGTGGATCCCATCTGGCCCCATGGATTTGTAACAGTCCAGGTGGAGCAGCAGGTCTCTAACTGTTTCCACCTGAACTGTGGGGGGTTTCTTCTGCTCCCATACTTCTAGGATGGGATTCTGACTACACTGAGGATAAGTGGTCTGGCTAGTAGAGACAGATGTAAAGAAGGCAAAGAAGGCATTGAGAATCTCAGACTTTGTTGCCCCATGCATCCAGTAAAGAATGGAGATTCTTCTTGGTCCTCCTCTTACTGGTAATATCTTTGTAAAAACATTGTAATATCTTTGTAAAAACATATTTATTTTTTTTTTATCCTTTACCACAGTGGCCAGGTTGAGCTTGTGCTGGGTTTTAGCCTTCCTGATTTTCTCTCTGCATATGCTGACAACTTCCTTGTACTGTTCCAGAGTTTCCCATCCCTTCTTTCACTGCACATAAATTGTGTTTCTCCCAGAGACTCAACAAAAGTTCCCTGTTCAGCCATGCCAGTCTTCTCCCCTGCATGGAGAAGACCCCGTTCTGCACATGGGGAGAGCCTGTTCCTGCACCTTTAAGACTTCATTCGTTAGGAGCATCTGGCCTTCCTGGACCACTCTGCCCTCCAGGATTGCAACTCAAGAGACACTCCCTACCTGCAACCTGAACAGTTCAAAGCCTGCCCTCTGGAAATCCAAGGTAGCAGTTTTACTGACAGCCCTCCTGACTTCACCAAGAATGGAGAACACTATCGTGTCATGGTCACTCTGCCCAAGACAGTTCTCAGTCACCACAGCTCCCACCAGTCCTTCTCTGTTCATGAACATCAGGTCTAGCAGGGCACCCCGTCTGGTAGGCTCACTAACCAGCTGAGTCAGGAAGCTATCTTCCACTTACTCCAGGAACCTCAGACTGCTTCCTCAGGGCTGTATTGTATTTCCAGCATATGTCCAGGAAGTTAGAGTCCCCCATGAGAAAAAGCATTGGCAATTGTGTGACTTTTGCCAGCTGCTTATAGAGCACCTCATCCTTCTCTTCATCCTTGTTTGGCGGTCTATAACAGACCCCCACCAGGATGTCTACTTTGTTGGTCATCCCCTTGATCCTTACCTGTAGGGACTCTACCTTATCACTCCTAGCCCCAAGCTCTACAACGTCAAAACACTCTTTAATATAGAGGGCCACACCACCACCCCTTTTCATTGCCTGTCTCTTCTGAAGAGCTTATAGCTATCCAAGCCACTGAACAGGCTAAACTCTGGAAACAAACAAACAAATTAACAACAACAACAAACTACAATTACTCACAACTGCTCTCTAGATGCTCTACTAACAGGCAAGAGAGAACAAGAAATTCTGAATGACCTGGACACCTGGACATTTATTTGCTCATGATGAACTACCACAGTAGCTGATGCTATTTTTTCCCTCCCAAGCACAGTGAAACACAGTAAATTCAAATGAGGAATCATTTACACAGAGTAACCAATGAGTGAATACAAATCAGTGATGATTTCTGTAGATATTAGTTCACATGCAGTAAAATGCTATTCAAATTTTTATTTTGAACTGACTTATAGGGTGACCCTGATCAGCTCTTCTGAGAGTAATTGGTATGTACAACATCGCAGAATTGTCACCTTTGTTTTCATGCACTAGTCAGCATCAACCACTAGGAAGATATATATTGAGGAGGTACTGTATACTTATTTAGAGTTCAGTTCAGATGGATGTATTTGAGTACAGTAGTAATATTTAATTATTTTTCTGAATCAGTGTGTGATGAACTACTTTTTGAAATGATTAATTATCCTGAGTTATTTTTCAGTGACAAAAGAGCAAATGAGAAAATGGAATGATTACATATAGATTGCTCATCTCCATGTGACAAACCAGTAAAAATAAAAAACAAAAAAAATCACTAATGTATCCAGTAAGCATCACTGTTATTTTCATATGAATTTAGGCAAATCATTTTCAAAATGACAGTTTTAAAATTAAAATTGTTAATGAGCTATATCTTTTAATAATTCATAGATGACATGCTTTTAACTTTTATTCTTGGTGGAAGCCAAATTAAAAGTATAATACATTTCTAGTTTTAACATTTCTGTAATTAAAAAGTTAACAGTAATTTCTATTGCATTTTAGAAATATAATATGCAAAGAAAGCAACAGGAATTCAAACACAATCCCATGTCTGACATTTATTTGAAAGATAATTTTCTAGAATATAATGTAGCATTAAAACTACTGCCTGTTCACATGGCAGTAAAAAAATCTTTTCACCAACAACTCTTTTATATCTCTCCAAAGCATTAGTCAAGTACAGTACAAAGAAACATGTTCTTGCTGATCTTCTCTGTCTTCCATGACATTCTTTAATTACAGTCCCCAAAAGAAATCCAGACCAAAACAAGATTCCCCTGTGCTGCTGTACTGTACTTTTTACCACCAGCTGTAACTGTACTTTTCTCCCTTGCCTTTTACTAGATCAATGTACAGAAAGTAATCTCTTAGGAACCTGTGAACAAAGAAACAGCAACAACAAAAAACATCCGTTAGCAACTCTTTCAGGAGTAATAGATGCCAAAACAAAAGGAGGCCTTTGAGACATGCAAAGCTCATACTTATTGCTGTCTTTGGCCCCTAGAGCTGAACAATAGCAAGACTGGCTTCCACTCTATTTGTTTTTGAAATAAATCAAACCCTATGAGCATACTAGAAATACCTCACACCCATTACCACTTTGGCTTCAGATATTGCTAACAAATACCACAGACACAAGTGTTTCAAAGGACTACAGAAAGAGTTAGAGGGAGACAGAGGTGCCCCATGCCGTGAACTGTCACTAAGCCATGGAGCAGTGGGCACCCACCACAGAGCCACCACGACCTCAGTGCCACCATGCAACATCCAGGTGAGACTAGGTCAGTAGACCCAGAGCCTGTGGGCTACTGCTCACAGATGTGTGCTCAAACAAAAGCTCAGCAACTTATCCATAGATCACCAGCAATTTGTAGCCTTTGTCCCTGATGTATGACATCTTGCCTACTCTTTTCAGAATGAAAAAAAAAAAAAAAAAAAAAAAAAAAAACAACTGAAAATGAGGATAACAATTAATACATAACTGTCAAGCAGCAATTGTGTCTGGGAGCATGGGCTTGCTGCTGAGGGCCCTGTGTGATGTACAGCTGTGCTGGTATCACTGGCTAATACCAATTGCAAACACAGTTCTCCAAATGTGCTGACTCTAGTGGTGACTGGTCACTTGTTATTTTCTGTCAAAACCTCCGCAGTATAGTAAACATATGTGGAGTCTAAAACAGAGTGAGACAGACAGGCCACACTGGTTGGGGCTTTGGTTTAGTGGAAGGGGGAAGGGAAGGGAAGGGAAGGGAAGGGAAGGGAAGGGAAGGGAAGGGAAGGGAAGGGAAGGGAAGGGAAGGGAAGGGAAGGGAAGGGAAGGGAAGGGAAGGGAAGGGAAGGGAAGGGAAGGGAAGGGAAGGGAAGGGAAGGGAAGGGAAGGGAAGGGAAGGGAAGGGAAGGGAAGGGAAGGGAAGGGAAGGGAAGGGAAGGGAAGGGAAGGGAAGGGAAGGGAAGGGAAGGGAAGGGAAGGGAAGGGAAGGGAAGGGAAGGGAAGGGAAGGGAAGGGAAGGGAAGGGAAGGGAAGGGAAGGGAAGGGAAGGGAAGGGAAGGGAAGGGAAGGGAAGGGAAGGGAAGGGAAGGGAAGGGAAGGGAAGGGAAGGGAAGGGAAGGGAAGGGAAGGGAAGGGAAGGGAATTTTATTTGCTAAATGATCTCTTCCTTTAGCAACTGTACTTCTGAATCTAGATAGAAGTATTCACCAAAGCAGAGGTGCTGCTGTGCTTGATCAGCCTGAAATGCAATGGGTCTGATCACTAAGATCTCCCCCCAGCATCTTCCAAATGCAGACATACAGAAAAGAGGAACAGAATTGAGCCAGAACAGACAATACAGCTCTCCCAGCCTTCAGCCATTCACAGCCAGTGACAGGGTGCAGTTTGCATATGTTTATTCAATCCTGAAAATAAATACTAAAGTTGGCCCAGTTACATTTAGGTATCTAAATCCTTCTTTGGCTCTAGTCCTAGATATCCAGATGGGTCCAACTGTATTACTAAGTCAGTGCATCAGAGGGACTGTTTGGTTTTGTGTGAATTTCTCTGTGTTGTGAATATTACAGGGCATGCAGCAGTGCTACTACAGTGAGCACTGAGAGGTTTTGCTCTGGATGGGAGCAGGCAGGACACCAACAGGAACATGCCATGTACAATGTGGATGCATGGTCCTTCAGCATTTAGTGCTCTGCACATCTGTAGTGCACATCTACAGCCAGGAAATAGCAGGAGTATCATTGCTGTAAGGACACAACTATGGATGTATCCTTCTGTTTGTGCAGTACTGCAAATGCAGATGTACCACTGAGAGACTGGGTGGTCTAGCTACATACCCGTCTTTAAAAATCTTACCTATAAAATTTATTTTGTCTCTTTAATCCCCACAGACAGTGACCTTCTAGCAGAGGAGTTGTAGAAAGCTGGAAAAAGAGGGAGAAATGCAGTGAATCATGAAAAGAGATATAATTACAGAAAAGTGTACGCAATTTAAAAAAAAAAAGAAAACCTAATTAATCAGAAGATTAGTTTCAATTAAAGTTTAAATATTAGACTATTGAGAGAAAGTGTTCTGGGAAAAGCATTTTTGTTAGAGATATGTAAAGACTAAATCATCTGCAGATTCAAACTACCCATGAATGATTTGAATTATCTTCAACAAAGGCAAACTATATGTTTAAAGAGGGGAGAGAGATGGCGGGGGGGGGGAGGGGGGTGCGAGAGAAAGAGAGAGAGAAGAAGACTTTCGGTCACCAGATGGATCAGGAAATATAAAGGGACTGTTCACTTTAGGGTACGCACATCCGTTTGAATCACCTCAGTCAGTAATGATAAAATGTCATTAACTAAATGGTTATTCATCACCATGTGTAAATATTTCACTGGTTAAACATAGATCACTGTAAATGGTACTGTAGTTAAATAGGGTGAAAATAAATGTGTTGTCATGGGCTGAGTAATAAAAATATATGTAAATGGTAACCTTTCTTTCAGTTCAACTGGAGAAACTCACTGCGCACATTTTTCCTCTGCTTAAAGGGAGGTTCAGACTGTATAGTGAGAATAATTTATTTCACATGGGGGTTGTCAAGCAGTGGATCAGGCTTTCTGGACATGTGTTGATGTCCCATGCCTGTCAGTTTCAAGAAACACATGGATAATTCCCCGAATAATATGCTTTAATTTTTGTTTAGCCCTGATGTGCTCAGGCAGTGGGACTACATGATCTCTGAAGGTCCATCCAACTGTGCTCTATACTAACGTTTGTCCATCAATTACCTTACAAGTTCCACAAAGCTTTCTATTCCACAGTCTTTTTTTATTTTAGTCTCTAGCCTTATCTCATAATAACTTAATCAGGGAGAATACACTTTTAAGAACAGTGCCTTGCCATCAAATACAAGATAAATGCTATCCCTTGGTATTTCATGTATTTAAGGCTTATGTAATGATCCTTGCCAGAACAGTAGCTTGCACAACTTGTTCTTAAATATTCTTGACTTTTTTCTTGACAGTTTTTTTAAGTTCATAAGCACAATATGGCATAACAAGCATTCTTTATCCATAAGAGGTTCTAAACAAACTTTTAAGGACCCATAAAGACAATCCGATCTATTTGATAGCTATATTTAATAGAGTAAATATTGGGAGGGAAGCTGCAGAACATCATCTATCACAGAACTGGAGAAATGGTATTTAAGTCAGTGGAAAGTGGGAAGAGTAATTTTACACTTTGGATAATGAAAAAAAAAAAAAGTGTATATGCATATATATTTACTTATAAACACACTCTTCAATTCTGAAGTAGATACAAAAAAATTATCCAGGCCAATGATCTGGCATGAGATAACTGTTCTGTGGGAATTCTACAGTGAGCAAAGTCTTTTCTTAACAGCTGTTTTAGAATAAAACAGTTAGATAATATACATACAGTTAATAAATAGGAACATGCACCTAATACTGAAAGTAAATATTTAAAAAGATATTTTAATTCAGTAATTAACAACCAAAAAATACATTTCTGTTGGTTCTTTACTATATTTATTTTTATTTTCCTTAGGCTTGAAATGCAGCAAAGGCTTCATTTCTACATTTTGGGGAAACAGTGTAGTCCTGTGTAGTATAGCTGTGTTGTGTAGTATAGCTGTGTTGTGAGTTGGGTAAGCCTCTTTACACTTAGTAGGAAATGACAAGAATAGTGGAAGCAAACCCAGCGTTGCCAGGAGAGCTGCAAACCACAGAGCACACAGAGCAAGTGTCTTCAGGAGTTTCTTCAACTCCTTCCTCACAAACAAACAAACAAACAAAAAAAAAAAAAAAAAACAAAAAACCTTGCACATCTGCTAAAATAAGCTAGTCAAAGGCATTAATAGACTTCAGTTTTGTATGACTAAGAAAGGATGTAGGTATGACCTATTATCTTGAGCTCTCAACAGCATTGTGTATTGGATGCATGTATATAAATGAAATTTATTAAATAGGCCCAGCCTGTGTTAGTGGGTGTTGAAAATGTTAACTATAATCGGGCCACGTTCTACATGCACACCCAGACAAGTCCATCACTGTCATGATAATATCCAATTCCCCGTTAACAGACAAGTAGAAGTTAATCTACACAACCCTTATAGCTGGGCAGAATAGTTTGCTTTCATGCCTTTATCTGAATGTCACAACTCTCACAGTACATAAGCAACACTTCAAGTACAGATTCAGACAGCTGAGAATACACTGCAGGTTCCAGCCGACTCAAATAGGCCAAACAAAGTTGCAGCAACTTAGTAGATATTTTACATTTATATAAAAATCTAGATATCCTTCTTCAAGTGACAGTGTCCCACCACCTTCTCCAGCAGGTTTATTCCAACCAACTCTTGCCCAATAAATGTAGTCTGGCCTATGAGCCTTTTAATGACAGAGCCTGTTGAAAAGGACAGTCCAGGGATATGTTCTTCAAAGATTCAGCTTTAGAAACCATGTTCACAAGTTTGATCAGGAATATATCAATGACAGGGACTCATTGTGGTTGATAAGGATTTCTATTTCCCCACATCTTTTGTGAGGTTGGTTTAAAAAGGAACCATTGAGATTTAAAATGTAGGTGATGAAATGGCATAAATCCAAGAGTTTCCACAACTTCATCAATTCAAAGTCTGAATCTACCAAACATTTTACATCAGGACTTTCAATAACAGCCACTTTTTTTTCCAGGTTAGCTGCAGTTACATTTTCCAATTTGTGACTCTGCAAGAAAGCGTTCAAAGGCACTACTTGTATAGAATGCCATACTGCAATAATGCCCACTTGCCTTGCAGTTATTAACCTCTCCCACTCTTACCTTTTCATGATGGAAATCCACAAATTACCTATTACCTAATCTGTAGTCTAACCCGCTCCATTTTGTCTTCAACCATGAATCAAGACTGTGGTTCTGACCCGATTCCACCATGCTGATGAATGATGATATATATCCTAAGCAAGCTGTCTAACTACTAACTCCTCTCATTGCATTAATAAACCTATGTGGAAGATGTAATGGCTTTTTTTCAGCAAAATCTGCCAAGGTTGTCAGTATGCTAGCTTCCCTTATCTTCTGAAACAGCCCTTGACTGCTCAGACCAGTCTTACCTGGAAAACATATATCCAGTTACTTACAGAGAACTGATTTATCTCTCTTTTGGGTCTTCATTTTATTACTGTTCTTCCATAGCTGTTTTTCTACAAGTCATTATCATCAGAGAAATTTTAGCACTGAATTTAGTGTTCTTGTTCATGTCATTCTTCAAGTTTGAAGAAATAACACAATATGAATCTGATTACATGTCAGTCCCTTACTGTTAGGGCAAAAAGGGCAAAAAACAATCTATAAACCCCAGAGATGTTTGTGTGGATTGCCTGCTCCATACCAGTTTGGTGTTGTTTGTTGGTTTTTTTTTTTTTTTTTTCTTTTTTTGTTTGTTTTGTTTTTGTTTTTGTTCTGCTGTACTTGCTCAAGTCATTCCACAGATTCTGAAATGAATTTTCATGACATTTATTTCTGAAGAAACTAGAAAGGACATCTACACACAGTACATTGTGTTTGCCTTTCTAAGACACATTAGGCACCACTTAGAATAGAAAAGCATCCAAATTCAGATTTTATTTAAAAGATATAATTAATGTATAATTTGAATGAGGGAAAGAATGGCATGAACAAGACTCTTACTCAGAATACTTTTCCTACAAACTGACATGGATTGTAGAAACAATTCTCTGTGGGTACTTTCAAGCTCATAAAGGATTCTGGTGTTCTCATAAATATTTTGCTTAAGAAAAACACTGTGCAAGCACAGACCAGATTGAAATAGTGTGTGGGTTCCATGCACCTTTCTTGTCTGCATTGGAGAGGTACCTCTTCACATGTGGCACAAAATGAAGCCTGAAAACACTTTTTTTAAAAGAGGATCTACTAAAAAGTACTAAAGATGCACTTAAATGCAGAATTAAGAGGCAACAGTAGAAAGCAGAAAGGATATGAAATGCTACTGTGATCTTAATTTCATACCAGATTCATACAGGAAAATGTTCAAAGTTCAGAAAGTCAGAATCTAGTTCTGGCTATAAGACTATAAATGCAGGTCAAGTAAAAGTGAAATTCACTTTTACTTTAATTCAGCTATATTCAACACTATGTAAGAGAACACATGAGAGAAAGGTTGGTTTTTACAACCCAAAACAATGTAAAACAAATCAGAATTTATATAAAATGAATATAAACAAATATAAACAATTTTTTATAGAAACAAATCAGAATATATATACATGTATGTATGTTGTTCTGTAATTACTATATACGGCATAATGGCACCGCTGAATAACAATTTTCTTTAGTACTATTTTTGATAGCTGACCATTTTATTCATTTCATGTTATAGTAATATTTCCAAGAACAGACTAAGTATGATTTGTGTGCATGGGCTAAAGACTGTTACATTTTTTGGTTCTCAGTTATGAGGTTGCACCAAACTAAAAGCTAACTTAGCATGGACAAAACATGGACTTGTTCCACAGGTAATAAAGATGGTAATAAAGATTAGAAGTCATACTAGTTAAGTTAACACATCCCTCAGTTAGTAATGAGTTACAATTAAGGAACATTTGTTACATAAACTGAGCTGATGCAAAAAATACTGGACAAACACTAGGATAAATATTTATTCTCAACTGAATATGATAATATTTTTACATTCAGAGGTTAATACTGTTTGAAATATACAGAAATGTAATACTGTAATCTCTGCTAGTACTAGATTGGTACTCTGCTAGTACCCAGCTTGGCTAAAACCCATCAGTATGTGCACATTTAGATTTAAAAACATCCCCTTTCATTCCTCCTTTGCTTCTGTCAAAATACTCATATATGTTTATCTTCTGTTTCAATGAACTATTTCATTTCACATACAAAGGGATTTAGTGGCATGACACTTTCTTATTTGCTATATTATTACTATTAAAGTTTTGTTCATGTATATATATATACTTCATATATATGTTTGAACAAAACACTGTATATGTATAAAAGCCTTATCTCATTGTGAACACTGATTTAGATTACTTTTTTGCTTTTTAAGGTAATACCAAGCTGTACACATTCCCACAGAAGTTTTAAATATGGGTGAAAATCAGTCACACTAGAAGCATATAGTTTGCAGCCAGTGCTAAACATAGTGTCCTATTTTCACATGCTTGCATTGTAATGTGACCATCTCCATCCCACAGTCTCCTCAGACTGCATTATTTGGCAGTGATGCACTGGTGGTTGGGTTTATGCCTGGACACCGGCTCTGAAGTTTTCCTGGAACAGCAAAGGGATTGGGAAGGTAGTTTGGGTTCCCACCTGTTATTATGCTGCTGTGCTTCTCTGGGCTTTTGCAGAAGGGTCTTTGATGGGCTGATGTGTCCTTGAATGGGCCTTGGAGTAGCCCAGAAAGGCATTGCCTGAACCAATAGCCATCCTCTCGTTTCTCCATGTTCCTTGGTGGGCATGCAGATGAGCATTATCACATAACCTAAAATACATATACATATAAATATAAAGAGAGATACATGTACATGTATGCATAAATACATAACATCTGTGCTACGACTACATTATTTATTATCTCTCATGTGCACCTTGGAGTCCACATGCTGTGAATTCTACAATATTATGCAACAATTGTCATATTGTTCAGACAGAGGTTAATTCATCTCCCTCATTCTGTGTGGGAAAAAAAAAAAAAAAAAAAAAAAAAAAAATTTAGCAAGGCTGCACACGAGTATTGTGATCTTAAGTCAAAGGTGTCTCTCAGATGCACCCATCAATTAATATCCAAGGACACCTTCAAAATGCATCAGTCTATTCCCAGATCACTCTATCCTAATGCTTCCCTTTCCTGTGCATATATTTCTATACCTCACAGAGGCAGAGATCAAGAAACCCGGAAGGTATAAAGAGGGTTCACCCTCTTTAGCTCACCACCAGGTAACCAATGCTGAGCTAGTCCCTGAGCAGCAGCAACCCTTCCTGCTGAACCCCTCCCCTCCCTTCTGCCTCCCAGACAACTCCCCCTCGGGTTTGTTGCTCAGCATGATACCATATAGTATCGGATATGCCTCTGGTAATTCTGGGTCAGCTTTCCTAGCTGTGTCACCTTCCAGCACACACAGCCTCCTCAGTGGTATGGTAGCATGAGAGGCTGAAAAGCCCTTAACTTAATGTAAGCACTGCTCAGCAATCATAAAGACATTGTTTTTCTTCTAAATCTTGAGCATGGGATCATACCAGCCACAATAAAGAAAATTAAATCTAGTTCAGCTGAACGGGACAGAGACAAAACAAAACAAAACAAAACAAAACAAACAAAATCCATGTAATTCATAGAATAATAGAATCATTAAGGTTGGAAAAGACCTCCAAGACTATTTGGTCCAACCATCACCCTACCACCAATATCACCCACTACACCATGTCCCTAATTACCACATCCAACCCTTCCTTAAACACCCCCAGGGACTGTACTCCACCACCTCCCTGGGCAACCCATTCCAATGTCTGATTACTTGCTCTGAGAAAAAGTTTCTCACAATTTCCAACTTAAACCTCCTCTGGTGCGCCTTGAGGCCATTCCCTATAGTCCTTTCACTAGTTACCTGTGAGACGAGGCTGACCCCCAGTTACTCACAACTTCCTTTCAGGTACCTATATAGAGCAGTGAGGTCTCCCCTGAGCTTCCTCTTCCCCAGGCTAAACAACCCCAGTTCTCTCAGCTGCTCCTCACAGGACTTGTGCTCCAGACCCTTCACCAGCTTCGTAGCCCTTCTCTAGACGTGCTACAGAGACTCAATATCCTTCTTGTAGTGAGAGGCCCAAAGCTGAACACAGTTCTCGAGGTGCAGCCTCACCAGAGCAGAGTACAGGGGGACAATCACCTCCCTGGTCCTGCTGGCTACATTATTCCTGATACAAGCCAGGATGCCGTTGGCCTTGGCCACCTGGGCACACTGCCAGCTAATCTTCAGGCAAGCATCAACAAACACCCCCAGATCCTTTTCCTCTGCACAGCTTTCCAGCCACTCTGCCCCAGCCTGTAACACTGCATGGAGTTGTTGTGGCCAAAGCACAGGACCTGGCACTTACCCATGTTGAACCTCATCCCATTGGCCTCTGCCCATTGACCCATGCTGTCCAGGTCCCTCTGCAGGGCCTTCCTACCCTCTAGCAGATCAACACTTCCCCCCGACTTGGTGTCATCTGAAAGTAAGCAAGGTCAATATGAGACCACAAGACTTAGTAAATATGTAGATAATCTCACGTCTAAATATGGAATTTTGTGTCTTCTTTCCAAGCATAGAGCATTAGCATATGTTTGGGTCAGAACACTGGACCAGATGGAGCACAGATATGATGCTGCCTGTTATGTAGTGAGGGAGAAGAAAATAACAACTTTGTTTCTAAAATTAGACAATGAGTTCATCAGTACCAAGTTAGGAAATTCAGTCTTTAAGACAGTTAGAAAAAAACATGCTCTTTTTTAAAAGTGAAATCTGAGGCAAAGTACTAGGTTTTGTTTTGAAGATGGAGAGGAGAGGAGAGGAGAGGAGAGGAGAGGAGAGGAGAGGAGAGGAGAGGAGAGGAGAGGAGAGGAGAGGAGAGGAGAGGAGAGGAGAGGAGAGGAGAGGAGAGGAGAGGAGAGGAGAGGAGAGGAGAGGAGAGGAGAGGAGAGGAGAGGAGAGGAGAGGAGAGGAGAGGAGAGGAGAGGAGAGGAGAGGAGAGGAGAGGAGAGGAGAGGAGAGGAGAGGAGAGGAGAGGAGAGGAGAGGAGAGGAGAGGAGAGGAGAGGAGAGGAGAGGAGAGGAGAGGAGAGGAGAGGAGAGGAGAGGAGAGGAGAGGAGAGGAGAGGAGAGGAGAGGAGAGGAGAGGAGAGGAAATCCTCTTTTACAGTAAAGTGCATATTTGTATGAGTTATCTGCTCTTGCCTCTTCTCTCCCTAATCTTGGTTGATCAGGACTGGCCCTAGAGTTGAGTTTTGAGTAACTCTACTGCTAACTATCTGCCAGCAAGTTGTAGCTCCATTTAACAAAACTCACCAGGCTCTTCTGTCAAGCCTGTTCATCACCCAGTGTAGCGTGAACCTGTTCATTTCACATTTGGACAATTGTCCAAAAGGATGCTGTAAGGGTCAATATCAAACACCTTACTAAAATCCAGAAAAATTATGTCCAGTGTCCCCCTTGGCCCACTGAACAGGTAACCTTATCACAGAAGGAGATCAAATTACTAAGGTAGGACTTTCCCTTGATGAACCTATGCCTCTTGATATCTCTCCCACGACAATCTCCTCCATAATTTTTCCAGGGACTGAAGTTAGGCTAACAGGTCTGTAGTATCCTGGGCCTTCTCTCATGTCTTTTTGTAGCTGGGTGTAACACTGGCTGCTTTCCAGTCAGCAGCACTTCCCCAGATTCACTCAGGCTTTGGTAAATTATTGATAGCAGTGCAGCTATAACATCCTCTGGTTCCTTCAACAATTATTTTAATTTTATTTTAGTGAGCATCTCTGCCATTTGATTATAGTCTTACAGGATTCTGAATCCCTGGCAGACTATTGACTTCTTGTTGTTTGCAGACATATCTGTACCCATATTAACACAGAAATCCCAAAGCAAATATGAGTATAACTCTATATTACCTTTAGGCTCTTTAGCTTGGTGCTACTTCTCTCATGTCTCTTTATGCTTCTGCTGATAACATGTTTCAAGATTTGCATCTTACATTCCAAGCTGAAGTTAAAATAAAACTTTAAAGTCATGTTTTCCAGGTAGAGTTTTTACTACTTTCATACTCTCTAACAATTCATATCCTGCCATATCATTTAGAAAATAACAAGTTGCCTCCTAGTATGTTTACAGCCAGTAGTAGTCCCCCTGGAACCAAGAGAAAGGAGTTATTTTTAATACTTCAGGAAAGGTGTTTCAGAACAAAAGAAAATTGCTAATGGCTAGACTGGTACTTGAAAAGCTTATGGAGAAATCTTTTTCTGACATCTTTCATTAGAAACTTAAGCAACCATTTAAAACAACCCACATCTTCATAAAAATATATTGGTTTTGCAGCATTTGCTTGTGAATCATAATTAAAATTCCTCTCTGTTCTCTATATCATACACACAATTACATTGCATGTACCCACATACAACATTTCTTAGAAAGAAGAACCCATGAAGAAAACAGTTACCATAGAAACAGTTTTGTACTCTGAAATGCTATCATGCTATGTTTTTTTCATCTTACACTTTTGTAGATTGCAAATGCCATCTTTCCTCATTCAAGCTGTCAGTTAATCTTTCCAGGTATGTTCAGCATTACTTTCATTTTGTGATGGAAACCCTTAGCATTAAATTACAGGCAGCTCTACTACTATTGCAACTCCAACAATGGTTTCAAGTGTCAGGTGCTCAGAACTTGGCTTCAACTTCATTATAAAGCCATTTGCCTTTGGATATTGGTATTTTTTCACTGCTGTTGATAAGAGCTTCAGAAATCTCTTCCCCAGTTCTGAAATAGACTTGCAAATAATCTTGAGTAGAACTCTAAGATTCTGTGTCCCTGCACATCTAAGGTGTATGAATGGTGGAGGGGAATCTTGAGAAATGTTAAAATATTTTAGGAGGTTGTTATTTTAGTTTTCATTTATTAACATAATTTACCAATATTACAAGCTTAGGGAAATGTATAAGTCTATTGAGTTACTAAAATGATCAGTGAAAACATTTTTAGCATCTGTAATAAGCCTTCATTCGGTGCTAATTTACCTTTCTGAGTCCCATCTGCAGCAGTAGTAGTGAAGCCTCAGGACAGTTCCACAGACTGTAGTAACTGTCACTGCATTCAAATCATCAGACACCAGGAGAACAGAAATGAAGAAGAAGAAGAGGGATGGCTGGATAAAATAATATATCAACAGAATGATTAAATAGTAGCATGGATTAGATTTGTGCTGTGCCCAGACATGCTTTCAGGACTGTTCTGTATGTGACTGAACAACTGCACAAAACCTTGTGCTCCATAACCTTCTCTCTTGGGACTTCATGTTCTCCCAGCTCTGGCTTCTTCACCCATTAGAGACACAGCTGGCAATTAGAAGAAGAAGATGAACAGTGATCTTGGGCTCAATGTGTTTGTGTGTGAGTAAATGGTATACCAGCTGGGACTTTACGAATAGTATTCAAGTCACTGAATACAGCAGCTAGGAGCTTGTGTTTTCTTCCAGTCTTCTGCAAAATGACCTTATGATCCCAGAGAGATAGCTCAGACTGGTATCTCAGGATCAGCCTGCCCAGCTATTGGAGCCACAAGAACAGCTTAGATTATTTCCATTTGGCTAACAGGAAGAGCAAACAGGGCAGATACATGCACAAATATACCTTCTGATCATCTAGGCCAAATAAGAAGCTTCAGATATTGGCATACACAGTATGTTCCAGCTAGCTTAAGGTAAATTCTGAACTCAAGATTTCAAAGCTTAAAGGTAAATGTTTTATAAACTTGTGTGTGCCTGCACTTAAATTATTGTCCAGTTCTGGCCATACTGATTTGTCGCTGTTCATAGTACCTGACATCTCCTGCTAGCCTGAGCAGTGTTTCCTCCACAGTAAGAAGCCAGCTATTTGTAAACTTGGCCTGGAATTTTTTGGAATTTTTTTCTTGGTTAACAGCTAGTCAGTCAGCACACTAGTTCTTCCTCTATCTAGTCAAACCCCACTGAAGAACTCTCACTTAGAGATCACAAAGAGTTTGCACTTACATTAAAAACATCAAAACAAGTCACAAAGGCCACTGCTTGCTGCACCATTCCAAAGTGAAGTTTCAGTGGAAAAATCTCATGGTTTTGTAAGGAGATTAAGAACTGCTACTGAAGGATGTCCTGTGTTCATTTGAACTACTCCTGTGATAAGGAAGCCTTCATTTTGGGGGTCTTTCCAAAGCCTGATTTTATCTTGGAAGTGTTATAGATATAACAGAAGGCATCACATTGTTGCCTTCAGTACCTGTAGTAAAACCATGGTTATACTACATGGGACTAGGTTGTTCCCTACAACCAGAGTCATTCAACTAATCTGTACTCCAATTTACATGAGACATTCTCTCTCAACCAGCAGATGTACTTTCCTTTTGAACGGTTTTCTGTGTATGTACAAGATGCAATGTTCCTTCCTCACAAAACTGAATTTACTCATAACAACAGTTTGCTACCACAAACACAGTATAATGTATAATTTTTGGTGATCTTCACAGTTGTTTTTTTTTCCTTTTTTTTTTTTTTTTTTTCAGAGAATAACTTCAAGCAAGATAATACTGTTTCTGTTGCCTGAGACAGATTTATTTATTTATTTATTTTATGATAGTACAAAACATTTTTGTATATTGAAAAAAATAAAGGAGGAATTGTACGAATTAAAATTGTTATGTTTGTTTGTTTGTTTGTTTGCTTTTTAAGTGGAAATTTCCACTAATATTGCATATTCAAAAATGATTGAGCAGGCATAACAGTGGCATAACAGTAGGGGGAATGTTAAACAGATAAGGGGACGGTGAAAGGTCCCACTGATCCAAAATAAAGAGGATGCCTATGAAAAACAAGCAGTTATGGAATCAGCAAAACCAAAAAATTACAGGCCCCTACAGTCACAAGAGGAGAAAAAAGGGCGAAAAGGTGAAATTAAAGATTGGTCAAATAAAATTATACATATATGGTATGTTAACAAGAGTTGAGTATGTTGTGAACCTGTAGTACTCAGCCAATGAGGAAACAGGAGGAATCAAGCATTAGGTAATAGGGGTTATAAGTTTATGATACACTTCTGCTGCACATTCCTGTTTGCAGGACACCACCATTGCAATCATGAATAAAAAGGCTACTTCATTGAAATCCTCACCTGAGCCTGTGTTATTGACTGCAGATTGTTTCTCACACAACATCTCACAGATATTGTGGTTAAAACTAGAATGATTAAAAATCTAAAATCTGTCTTCTAAGTCAGATCACTGCTATACAGTTCTGTAAGTACATAGATAAAAAATAAAGAACTCCCACAAAGTCAGTTTAATTTTCACATTAGTGTCTTGCTGAACATTGAGCATTTCTCCTGAACTGTTACTGACTTGAGATCTTTAAATTTCTCTCACACAGAATATATGTACTATTAATCTGGAGGACATTTTTCATATCCTTAGATTCTGTGACATCTACACAGACTTTTAATATGGTTCTTTCCATTGTTAAAACTGCTCTGAGAGTCTAAGCCACAATACTTAAAATAACTAAAATGGCATATTATATTATTTATAAATTACATGAACTATTAAATGTAATTTATGATATTCATCTTCAAAGGTCATTAAGAAAAAGTGGGCAATGCCAAATTATATGTACAAAACTAGGCATTAGAATTTAAATAAATACTAGAAACAAGAGGACCTCTAATTGTATCTTCCTTAATTTTTGAGGTAGTTCTCAAGAAAAACTAACAAACAAACAAACAAACAAACAAACAAAAACTTGATCCATCAGGAGTAGTAATTTCCATCACATAATGATTAATATATTTCACTTCCCTAAGGCAGCAAAACTGGAAAAATTGATATTGTACTTAGGGACGTGGTTTAGTGAGTGATAATGGTGGTAGGGAGATGGTTGGACCAGATGATATTGGAGGTCTTTTCCAACCTTAATGATTTTATGATTATATGATCTCTACAGTTTGAAAGATTTTGGAAGAAAAACGGAATGATTTTCAGCTATAAAGGTCTTTAACTCATTCCCTGATTTTCATCATACAGAAGGACCGTGAGAATATTTCTCAGCTATGGTGACGTTTTCCCCATGTTCGTTTTTAAGGTAAAAAAAAATAATAAAGTGCTAGTTAAATAAACATATCTGACATTCTAACGAATCCTGCTCAGAAATACAAACCAACGGCAGTGAGAGCAATGCAGAAAATCATTGAGATAGTCCACATATAGAGGTGTGGGTTTTTTTTAGTTTATTGATTTCATTGAGCAATACTTTCATTAATACATCACATACTGACGAGAGACTATAACATTAAATGCAATACAACTGTAATTTGAAGAGCAGCACCTGAATGATCTGTTTTAAATAGAATAGCCAACTGAACAAAGCAATGAGTGATATCACATCTTATTACTGCCCAGAAAAAGAATTTGTGACTAACTGAAAAATATTGCAAATCTTTGTTAGTAAACCACAGAAAAGTTATAGCTTGTACAACATTTACAATAGATTGATTGAGGAGATGTGCATACAAATTCTACAAGATATACAAGATATAATTGTGTTGTAGTGATACATACATACTCTATGAGACAAACACATTAGTAAAGAGCTCTTGGACTTATTTTTTAATAGGAAATGCAAAAGCAGGGTAGAAGAGGAAAGAATGAGGTGAATTTTCTGCATTCACACAGGGTGATATGCATTTTTATTGCTTTTTTTTTTTTTTTTTTTTTTAATTACAGATTACAATGTAAACATTCCTAATTTGCCCTCTGGTTAGTGAACTTAGTTCATATTTTCAGCTTTTCAACATTATTGTCCAGAATTAAAATTTTTTAAATAAGAGCAGATAGTCCAGCAATGACAAAATAAAACTTCCATGTCTTTCTCACTATCTTGTGGAAGACCTGTTAAGATCTAACTGGTAACCTACCAGTAATTTTCTCTGTTGTGTCTTGACTATTCAAGTAATAGAATTTGTGGCTAGGAAAGCTCCTGCAAACTTTCAATAAGTGGCCAATTAAGCAGGCTTCTAGAAATCCCTGGGCATTCTCATCACTGACGTTTCTATTGTTTTATGAAACAAATAAATAAATAAATAAATATTTTTTTTTTCATTCTCCTTCATATATATGAGTCAACATGAAAAATATTCAGGTTAATGTTCATTGCGCTTCTGACAGGAGAGAAGAGACATTCCTCTGGACATATCAGTCTCCAGTAATTGTCATCTAGACTACCCAAAGGGCAAAAAGTTCTAACAAGCAGCCAAGGACAAAACATAATACACACCTGACAAAGGGGAAAATATCAGACCTATGCTTGCACACCACACACTATTTTATATGCAAACACCTTGACAATTTACTGCTAGTTCATTATTTTGCACTCTGTCTTCATTTAAATAAAATCACTTTCTTGGTTAATTTTATATATGGTCTCCATTTAGCTTCCTTGGTTGTTCCTACCATCAGGAAAGTCTTCTTGATGATATATCGTTACTCCCAAGAAGGGTTGAAATTTGTCATCCTGCAAGACCCCAGCCTCTCAACAACAGAAGTATGTGGCTGTGTATCTGTCCCATGCATACACCAGATTTTTATTATACCTGTATGCATGTGGCAACATATATTATCCTGCTAAACAAGTTTACAATACCTCAGTCTGACAGAAATTTTACAGAGAGGGTCAGTGTTTAGGGAGCTGACAAAGGTGACTAGTGAATGATTAAAGCTTCTTAGAAGAAAGACAGATGCATCCTGAAATATCTTTCCAAACCCCTTCTTTCTTCGGTATACATAATAAGAATGAAAAACATTTTAAGGGGTTTTGCATATTTATTATTATTATTATTATTATTTATAATGCAATTTTTCCTACAGAAAGCAAAATACTACTACCCTTACTAACTTACTTACTAACTTACTTACTATATTTCTATTTTAAAATGAAGTACATCTATATGTATCTCTACTGATAGACAGTAGTTCTATAACAGGGAACTGTCTCCCACCAAATCAACGGGTAGGATCATGCTGGCGACAGTTTTCTGCAATCAAAAGCCATATGCCTAGCTATATAGCCCAATTTTTAGTTAAGAGTTGCTATTTTATACTGAGTATCTAATACAGAATTACCAACAAAGTAAGCAAGCAAACCCACACCCTACATTTGCAGGGTGAAGAAATAGAGTGCAGTTCTACCAAGTAGGGAATATTCCATCAAAATCAGTATGTATAAACATAATGGAAAGTGCTTTAGAGAGTATTTTATGTAGCAGCTGGGAAGTCTAGTGAAAGCATAGTTCTGTGATATTTTTATTGAAATATTGTTTTCTCATTTTTCCATGCTTTATTTTGTCCTATTTTCTTCGTATTGGATGCAAGGTTCCTCTGAACATTGAAAAGAAAAGCAAATATAAAAATAAGCAAGGGAAGTGCTACAGAATAGGAATACAGAAAAACTGCTTAAAAAAAAAAAATATATATATATATATATATAAAAGACTCAGTGCTACATATGCCATATGTCAGTATGATTTAAAAATAGAAACCAAACAGAAACCATACGCATGACATATATTGTAAAAACCAAATACTCTTTTTATACCATATGGCATATTTGCAGTCACCAGTTGAAATCCTAGTTGATAACTCTGAAGCCTGATTACATAACAGGAACTGATTTGCTGATGAAAGCCAAGAAAAGATTAAACAGAGATTTCCGGGTCAACCTATTTCCTATCCATTCAGATTTGTTGTATACCTTCTTTGCAGATCTACAGCAGATAGCTATGGCTAAGCTTTAAATATGGTAAGGGATTAGACAAAGCAGTGTCCTGCTACATTGAAGTCTGAAATACTCTCGTATTTTCACTGAAATTGCATCAACCAAGGATTGATATTTTTGGATACTTGTGCCAATACATGAATTTAATCAATTTAAGAGGAAATTTTGTCAACTAGAGTTAATCAATGAACATTTAACTTCAAGCTAATGATTTATATTTATAATATGCTTTGCTCTAAGGATGTTTACCATACTTGTATGGAAAAGTTTGCAATGCAGTAGTTACAAATGTTTTCTTGATTCTGGTACTAAATTCTGGTACTATTGTTTCATATATATGAAACAATATTCAAATACCTCAAAGATAAAAATTAATGTATGCGTAAACCATGGAACTGAAGCCACAGACAACCTTTTGGCAAAGCTGATGTCTTCTCTTGTGTGTAAAGCTGGGCGAAACTGCTTCTTAGTGAATCATGCAGTCTAACAAAAAAAATAATTTTCAAAGCAGCTAAGAATGAATGAAGGTTCTGCTAAATAGTTTCATCTGAAAAAAAAAAAAAAAAAAAAAAAAAAAAAAGCTACAAAAGATCTTAGTAAATGTGGAAGATATCCATATAAGCATTCTAGTTCCAAAAGGAGCCAGAAGCCTAAAGGAAGGATAGTTCTCCCATATGCACTATATAGATTGTATATATATATATACAAATATATATATACAATATATATGAATATAAATTTGAGTATAAATATAAATTTGTATTTATATATATGTATATATAACAAAAGGTTTAAAATGTTAGAGTTCTGATTATATATGCATTTGTCATATATATATATGCAAATATATGCATTGGACATATATATGTTTATATGAATGGAATCATAGAATCATAGAACCATAGAATTGTTTAGTTTGGGAAGGACCTATGAGATCATCAAGTCCAACTGTTAACCTAGCACTGCCAAATCTACCACTAAACCATTTCCTTAAACACCACTGCTATCTATCTTTTAAATATCTCCAGGGGTGGTGACTCAACTAATTCCCTGGGCAGCCTATTTCCAAATGTCACAACCATTTAGTAAGAAACTAGGAGGAAAACTTTCCTAATATCCAACTTAAGCCTCCCCTGGCACAACTTGAGGCCATTTTCTCTTTTTCTATTGCTTGTTGCTTGGGAGAATAAACCGACCCCCAATCTCACTAAAACCTCCTTTGAGGTAGCTGTAGAGAGCAATAAGGTCTCCTCTGAACTTCCTCTTCTCCAGATTAAACAACCCCAGATGCCTCAGCAGCTCCTCATAGGACTTGTGTTCCAGGCCCTCCACGAGCTTTGTAGCCCTTCTCTGGACATGCTCCAACACCTCAAAGTCCTTCTTGTAATGAGGGTTGCAAAACTGAACACAATACTTGAGGTGTAGCCTCACCAGAGTCAATACAAGGGGATGATCACCTCCCTGGTCCTACTGGCCTCAGTGTTTCTGATATAGAACAGGATGCCATTGGCTTTCTTGGCCACATGAGCACACTGCAGATTGATATTCATTTGTCCATCTATCAATACCCAAAAGTCCCTTTCAACTGGGCAGCTCTCCAGCCACTCTTCCCCCAGCACATAGTGGGGGGTTGTTGTGCCCCAAGAGCACTGAGCCTTATCCCATTGTCCTCAGCCCATCAATCCAGCTCATCCAGATACATGAAGTATCATAAAATTGTTCAATACTATAAATGCCATGTATGAGTGCATTGAAAACCCTAACTTTGAAAACTTGTTATTTAGTCCTTTGGAATCTGTATTTTGTCTTTTTATCCCCATTCAGTATTTACTTACAAGATGAGAGTAAAGTACCTGTTCTCCCATATGCACTATATGCTTCATATACAACTTATGAGAAATAAGCAATTTGTATCTTGCAAAGGGTACAGATTTTGGCCCCTGCTCTATCAAATGCTGCAAGATGTGCCTGTAGAACTTCTATGTTTGAAGTTACTTACAGTCATTCTGCTAGAAGGCAAAATATGTAAATGGTCCTGATCTGGATGATGTTTAAACACGTACCTTAAAGGCAAAAGGATGCAAAGCTAATTAGCTATGCCTTAGGATTTTCTCTCTGGAAAATATATACTCGTCTTACTAGAAAGACTATTTGAAATCCTAGACTGAATATGAGCTCTCCATTCTGTAGGAACTCTACCTAGTCAATGTACTCTATACAGCTTCCTTCCATTAAGTGAAGAGTTTTCATGAACCAAAATGCTCACTGCAAATACAAAATACTAAGAAATTTTCTAAGGGAATTTCACCTATTTTCCTCACAGTAACTTAACTAGAAAACTTAGCAGGCACACAATCATTTCTTTATCAAGGTTCTCTTGAAATGAAAGATGAACTACACACTGCACAGTAAATACTGTCTGATAAGTGAGTTCAAACGTGTTTCTCCTTGTTCCCTACAGTACTTATTTGTTATAAATATCTAGATAGAGAATTTAAGTTACATAATATTATAATATTTTTGTGCATGTTTACTTCTAGAAAGGCAATGAATTCACCCTTGAATTCAAGAATAACCTTGGAACACAGCTATTGTGAGCCATCTGTCACCCCAAATCAGTTTAAAACAATTTTTTGTTCTACATGTACTGGATTTCAAATTTTAAAATTTCCACTAGATTTTTATCAACCAGCACCAAAGAAAGGATAGGGCTGTGGACATAACTCTGAAGACTCTGTGAGAAAAGTAATATATGAAAAAAGTAACCTGCTATGAAAGCTTTGAGTATTAGCCTTCAAAATAACACAAACCAATTACAGGAGCCAACAACTGGAGACACTTTAGAGACATCAACTATGCAGAAATACCTGAGCAACCACTCAAGAAAATAATTCATGAATAAATTCCTGTTTTTACTGATGTCTCCATTGCAGGAAGGTGGTCTTAAATGCCTGTCAGTCTTAATTTTTCCTACCAATGTACCACTGAAATTAGGAGTTAGCATTAGAAAATGTAAAGGCTATTAAACTGTCTTTATCAGGTTAAAAATGTTTTCTGCAAGCAAAAACCGATGCTCCATCTCATATTTGTTACTGGAGAGAGGATAAGGAAAATCTAGAGAAACTGATCTTCTGAACCAAGCTTAACTCTCCTTGTAAAACATCCACTACTGGCTTAGGATGATCTCAGAAAGCAGAGAAAAATATAGCAAGCACCCAGAAACACATTCTCAGTGTTATCCTGCTAGCTTCCAACTACTGGCATCTTCAGGTTTCCCTGAACTAGATGAACTTGGATATTTATGCTACCTAATGTCTGCTAGACATTTTTTGCCATCCATAAAACCCTATAGTAATGAACTTAACCTTTTAATTACGCCTTAATTGAATACCATCTACCCCCTTTATGCCTCCTACTCTGGATGATTTTGCTTGGTGTCTTCTACTTTCTGTGTTGAAAAAATAAAAAACCACAATTATTTATGTCCCCCTTATGTATGTTACTAATAACTTTATACTTCTGCATCTTATAATTCACAAAATAACTTTTTTTTTTTTTTTTTTTTTTGATAAGAGTTTTGATCCTTTGAGAGTCTTGTAGAACAAAGCAGTCATTACATGCTTTACACCAATACTGTTGTCTTGCTTTATGTTTGCTGAAATATTAAATTTTCAGGCAGTAAGAGGGAAAGTTTCAAGCTGTGTTCAGACTGGAATGGGGACCATGGTCCCAGATACCTTGCTTTTTCATGACCTCTTGGAAAGGCAGTAGAGTGATTCATATAGACTAAAAGCTCTAATAGCTGGAATAGTTACGGTTTAGCTACTAGCAGTTCAAAGCTTAAAATGAAAGAGTAAGATGTAAAAGTAAAATGCAAGAATCTCATGAGCTAATTTTACCCATAAATGTAGATTCTAGATCCTGTGGTTTTGGGTTACCTTTTGTGGTCTATCCACATGTACAGTTTTAGGTCTTTTTCCAGGACTTAGGACTCTCTGGATGATGAATATTATGGAGGCATGGGTTACTTGGGTTCTGCCCATATTCTGGTAACAGAGTGTGTGTCAGAAAGCCCGTCAGTGCTTAGTCTACTCATGCTAAATCAGCTGCCTCTCCAAATCTTCTCACTCCTCATGCCTTTTTCTTAAAGGTATATTACGCATATGTACTGTTATGAAGGAGACATGAAGAAGACTGTAATAACAGAATTTATCATGATGTTTAACAACTTCCCTAAACAGAAATTTCCTTTATTCAACCAGGGTTTATGATTCATGAGACTGTAAAATCACTAAAATTATCAGG
Source organism: Anas acuta (assembly GCF_963932015.1). Classification (NCBI taxonomy): domain Eukaryota; kingdom Metazoa; phylum Chordata; class Aves; order Anseriformes; family Anatidae; genus Anas; species Anas acuta. Next base: position 42,758,413 of record NC_089017.1, on the reverse strand, counting down.
TGCAGCCAAGGTTGCCAGATACTTGCATGTACTGCAAAAAAATATATATATTTTTTTTTTGGGGGGGGGGAGGGAGGGAAGTAAAATGAGATCGTAATAGGTAAGAAAAAGACAAGTAAATTCACACAAGTCTGAGTAAAATACGGTATAAAACCAGAAATGTGTCTTTCAGATACAGCTAGCTCAAACATTCTGCTGAAGTATCTTTTCATGCAACACAATTGTAGAAAGTTGGATACTCAGGGATAAATGAGATTTGTTCAATTTTACTCTTGGAAAGCGGACATGCTTTAAAAGCAAAGGTGATCTTTTGAAGGTAGATACTTTGACAAGTTCCTTAAAAAGACAGCTTCTCTGAGAAAATTTAGTTTCATTCTTCAGAGATTGCTTCTAGCTATAGAAAAGTAGAATGTGATACAAATAATGTATTTCTTGCTTTTCTTGAGGGGGTTGCTTTATCTTGGGTAGTACAGTGAAGGAAGCACTTTCTAGCTTACTTTCTAGCTTAAAGTTTTATCTCAACAGCAAAGGAATAACACACTGTTGCTTTTCTTTTTTATTATTTTTTTTAATAATTTATTTTTAATAGTTTTTATTAAAAAAAAAAAGAAAACAAAACAAAACAAAAAAACACAAGAAACTCTTTGCTCAAAGCTGATGCACTGGAGACGAGCTGTTATCTCAATCCATGGAGGTAAGAAGAAGAGTGTCAAAATGATGATGTTTAAGTCAGATGTGAGGCATGAGTAAAGATGGTGGCCTGGAAGTCACACACAAAATCTTCAGTTCTGACCATGCAGAGATTTGCAGAGAACTGACAAGCACTGTTGAAATAGCTTGTCCCTAGAGTTTTGTGGCCTGTTCTTATATTTCAGTTTATTTCTGCATAAATTGTGAATACTTTCCCACCAGAGCAAAGACTTAAAAATTATTACTTATGAAGTATAGTTTAGGTCACAGACTTCTTCTTGTATTTGTTTGTTTGTTTGTTTATTTTCTCATTCTATTGATGTTTTTTATACAAAACCTTTATGTCCTAATGTATAGAACCCTGGAAGGCCAAAGTAAAGATACAGGTGCTTATTACAGGGGACTCAAAAAGCTATTGCTTCAAAAGGAACAGAAAAATTGACTGGTACCAAATTACTAACATTTTTCAGTAGACAAAGAAATAAAAATGAAATTAAACAGGAAGGTTGCAATCTGTAGTCTGACCTGGTCTCTAAAACATAATTGTCCTTTAACATGAATTAAAAAAATCCCTTTGTCTTTTCTTCATTTTTCTCATGCTGTGTTAATTGGCCTGTTTTTTCTTGTTCATATTCAGTTTGCAGTCAGGTACATTCTCTCTCCCTTTACCCCTCACCCAGGATACAAAGAAAGCACCCTTACAGAAAACACCCCACATCCTGATGAGCAACAGAGCTACCAATACCATTGTACCATTCAGGAAATATTTTATATGAAATACGTTCCACATAATTCAATGCAAATACGATTGATCTGGATTATGTCATCATTGACTTCAAGGGAGTTCTAATAGCCTGCAGCATCAAAAACAGAAAAAAAAATCTATATCAAGTTGTTAGTGGAACATTAAATACCCCTTTTTATATGCACTGCATTAGAGAGCACTAAATTGTACTTATCACAGAGACTGTGCAAATGCGTACATGTACATGTGAAAAGCTGGGGAAAAAAAAAAGAAAAGAAAAAAAAAAAAAAAAACCACAACGTTTTCACAGTATACCTCTAATGTTATTGGCAAGAGCATAATTTTCACAAATTATTATTAGCATGCTGCTAAGACATTCAGATCTCCAAGTCAGGTACAAGAACAAACATAGACCTATAATTTCTGCAGGAACATCAGTACTGCATTTCCTTTTTTATAGAGTGTTATAATAAATACCTGATGACAACAACATATAAATATGTGTATTCACTATACAAATCAGCCATATGTTGAGCTTTCTTTTTTACTCTAAACTCACTGGAAATTTCTTGATTTTATATAAAAATTGTAAGTTTATATTGCTACCTCCAGCCAATCTATATAAATCACATGTAATTTTCAACATTGTTCTCTAAAGTTTATTCACTTTTCAATATAAGAGGGCTTTTACCTCAGTTTATTCTTTAGGAACTAAGTATTATAGTTATTTAAATTGATTAAAACAGGAAAGAAGTAAAAAGTCTTTTTTCTCCAGTGCAGTTCATAGATAACTACTAATTTACAGTGGCAATTTCTGTGTTGTGATTTATCCAAGTTGCCAATCTGCTATGTTGTGTGAAATGATGATCATCTGCAAGGGTGCTGAAGATGTGGACAGTAAAATGGACTGAGGCAAAAATAATTGATTGAAGCATTAATTGAGTATAGTTCCTTTATGCTAAGAAAAATAAATAAATAAATAAATAAATAATCTGTCTTCTCCACACCGTATTAACCAACACTGTCATTGTTACATACCAAGGCTTTGTATACATTTATGTATTTTATATACATACAACTTCACACACCATCAGCAAGGCAAAGTAAAACGCATTGCTGAGAAGGGTAATGATACCAATAAAACTTTTACTATTTACTAGAGATTACAGAGTTTTCTACGATTATTATTACAGCACAGCTTCCAAAAGTCAGACTATATCACTGTATCTACTACTGCTAGATGTTTCTAGACATGTAAATTTTTCATTAAATATATCCACATTCTGAGGCACAAAGTATGATCTTTTGAATCCTCCAGATTTTGAGTTCTTTCAGCACTCCTTGCTCTTCCAATCAAGTGACACAAGTCCTATGAAACCTATTGATCTGTTTGAATACAAAATCAGAATAACAAACATCTTGTCTGTGGGTTCCGTGCTATGAACATAGAGGGTTCTGTGCTATGCATAATCGATAGGAAGGTGGAGAAATTAAAGGTCCTTACAAGAAATGTGTAGTAAATCCAGTACATTTAAGGAAATTGAAACTGGTTCTTGGAGGTTTGGTGAGACTAAAAGGTAGTCTCACACAAACAGTTAACAGAAAAGAATTTATTACTCAGACTGAGTTGAAATGGAGGTTGGATGTTGCCAATGAACATTTGGCTCCAACATGTACCTTGTAAATATTTGTCTAACTGAGAATAGGTTCTTATTTTTGAGGTATGTAGTGGGTTTACGTGGAAACGCTTTGGTAGCAGGGGGCCATAGGGGTGGCTTCTGTGAAAAGAATCTAGAAAAGCTGCCCCATGTTAAATAAGGGCCCCGCTACTGGCCAGAACCGAGCCAGTAAGTGTTGTTCTTTGCACGTTTGTGAGAGAGTATTTTAGAAAACAAACAAACAAACAAAACAACAACAACAACAACAAACACTTCCACACAGCAGCTGGGAGAGAGTGACAAGTGAGAAGCAGCCCTGCAGCTCCCAAGAGAAGGGCCGCAGGAGGGCAGGAGGTGCTGCAGGCAGGCAGCAGCAGTTCCCCTGCGGGCTGTGCAGGGAGAGGCCCCTGGTGGAGCAGGCTGTCCCCCTGCAGCCCATGGGTCCCCCATGGAGTAGATCTCCACGCTGCAGCCCCCCCATGGGTGGAGGAGCCCCCGCTGGAGCAGGTGGATGTGGCCTGGAGGAGGCTGCAGCCCATGGAGAGCCCCCGCAGGAGCAGGCCCCGGGCCAGAGCTGCAGCCCGTGGAGAGGAGCCCACGCAGGAGCAGGGGGTCTGGGGGGAGCTGCCCCCACCCGTGGGGGACCCGTGCTGGAGCAGTTTGCTCCTGGGGGATGGATGGATGGACCCCGTGGGACGGAGCCGTGTGGGAGCAGTGCTTGAAGAGCTGCTGCCTCTGGGCAGCCCCTGCAGGATCAGTTCAGGAAGGACGGCATCCATGGGAGGGACCCCATGGGGAGCAGGGACAGGGAGGGACCCTGCGTTCCTAAGGTGTTAGGAACTGATCACAACCCCCATTCTCTATTCCCCTGCGCTGCTTGGGGGGGAGGAGGTAGAAGAAGGTGTATGGGGGGGGAGGTGTTTTTTTTGTTTCTTTCCTTTATTTCTCACTTCTCGAGCTTGTTAGTAATAGGCAATAAATCTTACTATCTCTGTACTCAGTCTGTTTTGCCCATCACGATAATTGTTGAGCGATCTCCCCATCCTCATCTCAGCCCTTGAGCGCTTTGCATCATATTTTCACCCCCTTCCCATTTGACAAGGGGGAGTGAGAGAGCGGCTCTGTTGGAACTCGGCTGCCCACCTGATTAAAACCACCACAGGGTACCACCTTATTGCTATGCAAACTTTTGCATTATTTCCCTAGGTGCTTCCACACAGCTATCAGGACACACCAGAATTTCCGTAGATACCAGGAGAGATATATTAGAAAAGATAAACAGTCTTCAGCAGTCAACCAGTTACTCAAATGAGTTAATAACAAAGACTCAACAAAGACCTTTCAGAAGGAAAAAAAAAAAAAAAAAAAAAACCTTCTAAAGGAGATTTTTTGCAAATAGAGCTGAATGCTGTCAGTAGAAGAAACACATGCAAATCCGGAGGAAAATCATATATCGTGTAGTTTATGAGAATAAACAAAAAACAAACAAACAAACAAAAGAAAAAAAACATTCTGAAATTATATAATGAAACAAATCAAGAACTTCTGCAGACTAAATTTGTACACTGTCTTTTGAATTTAAGCAACAGTTAGTTGCCTTATTGTATGGCCGGTTCTAGAAAAGAAAACAAACTTCCTGACAACACTTATTTTTTGACCCCGAGTGTAACTAGATATAGAGTGATTGCTCTCCACACCCGTGGCATACCTAGCACTTTCTTACTTATTTAAATTTTTTAAGAGGATGCAAGAACCTCAGGGGACAACCTCAGTTGACAGAGCACCCACACATGCATTCATTCCTTTTTAGCTAGCTTGTAACAGAAAAATTGATGTGCTGTGCTCAGCTGAAGCCGTCTCAAGCAGAAGGCTGCAGGCAATTACTGCAGAGCAATGTAAATTCTGTTCCCTTACACCCGAGGCAATACTGCAGTCAGTTTTACTAGAGAAACGTACACTGCTGTTTCACATGGTCAGTTGCCTGTGTAGGCTCCACAAAGAACTCTGGGCCCTGTAGTGACCCCCCTTTCTGCAAAACTTGTATCTTTGTTTAAACACTAAGGGCTGCAATCTGTGTTTTGTTTCGTTTTTTATTTTATTTTGTTTGTTTGTTTGTTTTTCACTTATATGTTTTGGGAAACAATATCCATAATGCACAGGCATTATATACCCTCTCTGGCACAAGCTGGCATAGAAAGAGAGGAAAAGCTTGGTGACAAGAAATTATAATGAAGACATTCTATTAAAGGTGAACCAATGATGAATACTGGAACTGACTGAAGAAGAGCGCAGTGGAAAAATCACACACCTTATGGCAGCTGCCTTGCAAAGAATCATCTAAATGGTTCAGGAGATATGCTAGCTTTCCACTATGTTAGTTATGTTTACACATCAGAAACTGTCATGTTAAAGTAAAGATGACAGATAGCTCTGATGCCTCTTTACCTTTAAAACAAATTCATTTTATAAACAATATATCATGTAAAACGAAGTCATTCTTAAAGCAAAGTAAAACATTTCTTATTTTAGAAGACATATAAGGTTGTCACACAAATAACTAACGAACACTACTTCAGAACCATTAGAAGTAGTGCTCAGACAGATTATAACCTTTTCTAGATATTTAAAGTTATATGTATATATATATGTTTTATAATTTGCACAAGAAACAATAATAATTGTAATAAAGCCTTTACAAATGTTTCATTTCTTCTGAATAAGTGACCCATTATCTGCACTATGTCTAATGAAGGTGTGGTTTCCCTCTAGTACTAGTTCAGCATAGATGGAGCGTGCTCCATCACATGTGACACATAAAAATCATTGTATTCTCTTCTACATTCTTAGGCCTGTCTTTCTAAATATAAACTTTTATTGAAATTAAAAACTAGAAGCTACTGAGATTCTGCATTTCATTACATTCAGCAGCTGTGAAGGGTCTTGAATCATTACCTATCCCATTGTTCTGAAGGCTCAAATATGTAAGATGACCGTGTGAATATCAGACAAGGAAAACTGATAACAGTCACTTTGGTTCCTATCTCTCTTTTTCAAAAGAAAGTATGATTAGGTGCTTAAAATCTTAATCAAATTGAAATTCTAGTAGTTATATATATATATATATATAAAAAAAAAGTAAACATTAGAACCTTTGACAAAAAAACATTCTCACAGCATGAAATGATGGGAGGCGGTCACAGAGCAACACTACTATTCATGGTGACTTTGTCGATCACTTAACTTAATAAATCAAAATGAAAGGATTTTATTCTGCTCCTTTTCTGCTAGTAATGTCCTGCTGTATTTCATTTTGCTGCCATCTTTGTAGTCAGTCTGACGACTAAACAAAGATCCCCCTCACAACAAACATCTGAGGGGAACCAGATTCAGTGGAAGTCTGCACACTAGAAGTAAAATCTTATTTTTTGGCCAGATCTGTATTACTGCTTCAGACACTCTACCTCTCTACTACCTAATCCCAGGAGAATTTTGTATCATGTAGTCAGATTTTATTTTAACAAAATTTTAGGTAACAATTATTTATTACGCTTCCAGAAAACTCACAGTGCACAGATATATCAAGCTCTCTACAATGGCTTGAAAAACAGCAAAATTTTCGTTAGTCTACCACTTTTTGAAAACTATTATTTGGTTCTCCTTAGTGAAAAGTGACTTAAAAATAATTATTATTGTTGTTATAAGCAATCATCCTAGATAAACAATGTTGTAATTTGACAGCTCCATTGGTTAGCACATAATTTATATGCTTTCAGAGGGAGGTATGCAAATAACTGATTTTGGTTTGCACAAAGTTTTCACAAGCTCACTGTTAAAGTATTGCGACCAACTACAATGTCTTCTCCTGACAAATAATGAAGGCCTAGCACAGAGTATTCAAGGAAAGGTTGCAAATATGAAAATATCTATGTAAAACTGAGAAAAACAGACAATATCTGACTCCAACTAGTGCTTCAAATGTAACCGCAGTGGTGGACAAGTTACTGAGTTATGCAACCTCTTTTATGAAATTTTTTGCTTTATTAATATTCCCAGCTGATATTTTTTAAATTGCATTTTCTAACTCCTTAGTAGAATCCCTTAAAGCATATTATATTCTAATTCCAAAGAGTAATTATTCCCCTGGATATATTTTATTTTTACCTGTTTCTAGTCTTAATTAAATTAAGCATGTAGTGGTTCAATCCAGTACTCTGTGCATGGCAAATACTTCCAAAAGAATGTTATTCTCTTGAACATAAACCACTAGATGAATAAACTTGTACTTCTGAACATCTTCACAAAATGCTATCTGAACTGATTCATCACTGAAATACTAATGTTTGAGAACAAATATTAATAGCTCAGTGCCCAAACAATTCTAATCCTCCCAGAAATAATATTGCTCCTAAACATCATTCAAGAGGCTTAAGTAGAAAACAAATCCATAAACAAGAAGCATTCAAAATCACATACAGAAACATACATAACAAGTGCCCTTTACAAGAAACTTGTAAAGGAGATACTGGTATTTTATAACCTGCAGACTCGATGAAGAGGATCAAAGCATAACACCAAGTAAGGTTTTACTCTTATAAAAACTGTACCAGCTTCTTGTGGATATTAACTGCAGCTGTTGATTCTTTAAGTGCTAGTCTAAACAAAATAACAGCTGTAGGACCTTTCTCTAGAACTTACACATTAATAACAAATGATATAATTATCATTTTATTATCATCCTTTTATTTATATATCAGGCAAAAGCTGAATGAAAAGAAGATGCTCTTCAGAGATTGCACCCCTATCAGAAAAAGGAAGTATCAGAAAGTTGATAGAATTTCTGATCAATCTTACTTCTCTCTGAAGAGATTCAGGTGAGTCCACATTTTATGAAACAAAGATTTGTTCTTGTAATTAAAGCACTGGACTGGAAGAGCTGTCTCTACCAGATAGTCAGTGTGTAGCCTTAGGCAAGTCTTTGCATTTCAGTCCCAATTGTAAAACCAAGGTAGCATTTTATTTTATTTTATTTTATTTTATTTTATTTTATTTTATTTTATTTTATTTTATTTTATTTTATTTTATTTTATTTTATTTTATTTTATTTTATTTTATTTTATTTTATTTTATTTTATTTTATTTTATTTTATATATACTGCTTTTTTAGCCAGTGAACTGCTAATGCATATTTATTTGTTGCTTATAACATAAAGGGTGTTTCTAAAGCGCCATTACTTTGCAAGTTCATAAAATTTAATGGTAGCTACTCTGAAAGGCCCCAAACTCCATACTCACAATTGAAGGTAGTAATTTCTTTTTTTTTTTTTTTCCTAGTCATTACAGTTAATTACAGTGTGCACCTATATAGCTAAAGAACCACTTCTACTGATCAACAAACAGTTCCACCATGAAGAAAAACACATCTCAAAGGCAGTGTTGTTACCTGTTTAACTATTAAACCATGAGTGCCAGGTTTTGTCCCACAGGTATCTGTAAGATGCAGAGTCCTCCCCTTGGGGCAAAGCATCAGGGTGTGATCTGGCAGATGGCATCTGACTGGAGGGCAAACAGAACATACCCAAACTGTAAAACTTGGTAAAGTGCCATCACATTTCCATTTCAGTAAAGACACAGGTCAAACTGATCCAAATTGTTTCAATACTCTGGAATCCATTTTTCTGATATTTTCATTTCACAAAATAAAACATTCAGTTTGCTTGCAAACTCTGGATGAAAAGGTCAGAATATTAAGGAGTTTCATGATCTGGAAACAACAGGTTTTGACATGTGCTGTTCTAGACAAAGCCTTAACTCTTTTCTTCCACCACGATGCATGTATTTCCATTCTGTCCTATTTCCCAGAACCAGAAGTAAATAAAAGCACATGAAAACAATACTTTCAGAGGGAAGGGCATAAGGACATTATCAGTAGCTTTGAACATCATGCTTTTATGAAGTTAGACTTTCCAAACCATACATTGTTTTTCTAGCAGTTTTGTTTTGTTTTGTTTTGTTTTGTTTTCCCCTCTTGTTAATCATAAAAGGTTGTCTTCTCCCTTTCTCTTTTATCACAAGCCAAACTTCCTCAGGGTCTGAGGACTGTGGTTCCCAGATACCCAATTACAGTTAAGCTGAATACAGTTCAGTGATTTCATGTTGTGGGTTTTGTTCATTTTGTTGTTTTTAAACACTTCTTAGTTTGTTCTTATTATTGAGTAATGTGGGCACACATGTATATTTATATATAAATGGAATAATGGATGATTAGAAGAAGATTTGAATTTTAGTGAGGTGTAATTCAATTGAAATATAGGTAAATATCAGAAAAACTGCACCATCCTATGTTATTAATGTAGTGATGTTTAACATTCGCTTAATTCATCAGCTTCACTTCCCATTCTTGTTATATCCATTATACAATTACTTCAAGGAAAATCACAGTGTTTTCTTAAATTAATTTATGAACTTTAACCTCAAAATTTCTTTCTTCTTTTGATCGGTCCAATGGGTTTCAGAATGCATTTTTCCATAACTTAATGTGTAAAGATTGCATTTATGAAAAGGCATACTTTAACTACTGCATAAGAATAAAAAGAATTAGATATATGTAAGAAAGTGTAAGGATAAAGTTCACTTACATTCTGGTTGAAATGAGATTTATATCATACATATTTTATCAACAATCTAGTCTGACGAATCAAAACTCAAATATGTGGCTTACATTCTTGGTTACTGACAGTGTTAAGGTGTTATATTTTTTATATTCAGATTTAATTTGATTTGTTTCATAAGAGGCTGAAAATATTAATTACACTGGTAAAATATCAACTCTATTAAAAAAATGCAGTTTTACTTTATACAGCAGTACTAAATATTTAGTTTATCACTGTGAACATAGGTAAGTTCTTTTTCTAGAAAGGGATCATTCATAAAAAAAAAAAAGAAAAAAAAAAAAAAAAAAAACAGTCATCTCAAATAAATTCCTTCAATATCAGTCGCCAACAGGCTTTGCAGAACTAATTTGTTTGTCTGTATGTAGCAAAGATAAAGAGAAGGTTCAGTTATTCATCTGCCATTTCTGTTCTTGATCTAACAACTTCATCTGGTCAGGAAGACACCTACAAAAGCTCAGACCAAAAGTCCACCCCCACCAGCACTGTCTCCAGCATTGTTCAAGAGCAGATAGCAAACAGCAGGACAGCCAAATGCTGACACACTCATATCTGATAGTGATCTACAGTTCATGGATGTTGTGGGCTCTGCATAGTGTTTTTGTTTTCAATCTTATTGGACACATTTTTCTTCCATGTATAAGAGCCTTTTCACATATATGGATGATTTTATGAATCGAGTAGAGTCATGCACATCTATAGATGGAAATATTAGAAAACAGAATCATGTCCCCAGTATAAGACAGGTAAAAGAAAAATGCATTCCACTTTTTTGGATTTGAAATTAAGCAACATTAACACTGTTTTGAAGAGGTAACCATCTTGAATATAACCACCTTGGAAGGGTGTAGGGGTATTCTAAAATTTGAGATCTCTTTTTTAAAACACTTTAAGTACTGAACCTGAAAACTGGCAAGATGTTCAGCCTTTTGAAAACAGAAGTAATATGCAAGAAGTCCTCTACAAAAATATCTCTGTCAAATAGATCACATATATAATGGATTATTGAAGGAAATCCTACATAAGCAGCACTACATGTGTGAAGAAGAAAATATGGAGAGAAAAAAAAAAAAAAAAGAAAATCTCCTTCTTTATGTCTCAGATAAAGAAATGCATGGCATAAATAGAGGAGAAGAAATTAAAGATGAGCAATAATATTTCCATCTCATGCTGAACTGCAAAACAGGACTAGGGATTTCTAGATCAGGCTTTTAGAACTGTCATTCATTTTGTGGACAATTGTAAATCCTCGGTATTACTAGAACAAAAGCTGGTTATGAAGCATTCTTTAAAATATCCATTACAGACCATGTGGTTGTGAAATTAGTCTTTTTCTACTAATATAAGTCATGACACAATACTTAAGAGCTGCACTAATCCAGATTTTAGCTGTGAGCTCCTCCTACTTAGGTGTGATGTATAGAGGTGATAATTTATTTGTTCTACTTTGTCAAGTAACAGAAAATGCTCCTGCTTTGTTTTGTCATTACGATGAGGACTAATCATCAAGACTAGAAGTTAGTATTAGGTTAAATGCAAACAAAAGGTAAATCCTGTGGCTTTACCCTGGAGAAAGTAAAGAGTTCTCTGCTTCCACCTGTTGGTAATAAATAAGTAAATAAATAATAAACACAAAAACAGTCAACCATGAAGTTTCCCTGCCTACATGTTTATTTAAAGTGCTTAGGAAAGACCATCCTAGTTTGCCATGGCACCTTTGCTCAAGGTCTGTGACACCCTCAGTCCCTTCCTGAGGAAACTCCCGCAATGTGGGAGGGTTGCCAAAAGCAGATTAGGTGTTATGACCCTGGTGATGGCCCACATCTACCAGTGGCAATGGTTGCATTGGTTGTTTGAGCCTTGTGATAAGAGTAAGCACCATTTCAATGACAGGCATGAAGATCTGAGGAAAGGTGACTAGATGCTATGTACCCATATAAGGGGTATATAAGGTATAATTCTTCAAGAGGGAAGACTTACCCCAAACCCATGCCATGGAGGAAAATAACACAAGCCAGTTATCCCTCACAGTGATGAATTTCACAAGTCCCTTTGATTTTCAAATTCTTTTCCAAAACAATGAAGATAATGTTATTACAAATTTTGTTAGTTTATTTTTAAATTTACATATTGCCCTTTACCCAAGACAGTCTTTCTTACAACTTAGTCTGCCTTCTCATACAAAATACCCATCCTCAAAGTGCAAAACACCTACATCTATTTCCCTACTAGTAGTGATCTGATAAATCTAACACATAGCCAGTGTCCCAGAAATTAGTGGGAAGTTGGCTATTCCAGACCAGTTTGAGCACCACTTTGTAGTGTGCAAATACCACGTCATTTCTGACAGCTTGGCAAAGGTTTCCCCTGCCTGTGTCCTTCTTCTAAAACCCCCATTTGCTGCCACAAATATTTTTGCTCTGTGAAGCATGTCTAGCTTTTATGGGTATTATCATATTTTGTGAAAGCAAATACGCCCAAGTTTACTTCAGGGAGGAGGAAGCAGTCAAAAGGTGGCAATTTAATTCTTGCTGAACTGATGATCCAACAATTTCTGTTTACTTACCCAATGAAGTCAATGCAATCATCTGTACCGTTACCAATGATTCAAGTGAGTATACTTCGATTATCTACTATGACATATTCAAACATCTTCAACTTAAAGTAGGTGACCGTTGACTATTTTAAAATATTCAAAAGACAAACAAGCATGACAAATCAGAGAGCTCAGTTAAAGGCAAAAAAGTTAATCTGTCACAGCTAAAATTGCAAGCAGTTACAAATTTAGGGAGGAGCTTACCCAGTCATTTAAGTTGGTAGCTGCTTTTTGCTTGCATTGATTTATTTTATTTTATTTTATTTTATTTTATTTTATTTTATTTTATTTTATTTTATTTTATTTTATTTTATTTTATTTTATTTTATTTTATTTTATTTTATTTTATTTTATTTTATTTTATTTCCAATAAATTGTTGATAGTTCTTCAGTTACAGAATCACAGAATCACAGAATCACAGAATTTCTAGGTTGGAAGAGACCTCAAGATCATCGAGTCCAACCTCTAACTTAACACTAACAGTCCAAACTAAACCATATCCCTAAGCTCTACATCTAAATGTCTTTTAAAGACTTCCAGGGATGGTGACTCCACCACCTCCCTGGGCAGCCTGTTCCAGTGCCTAACAACCCTTTCAGTAAAGAAGTTCTTCCTAACGTCTAACCTAACGTCAATCACCTCCCTAGCCCTGCTGGTCACACTGTTTCTGATACAAGCCAGGATGCCGTTGGCCTTCTTGGCCACCTGAGCACACTGCTGGCTCATATTCAGCTGACTTTCCACCATCACTCCCAGCTCCTTCTCTGCCTGGCAGCTCTCCAACCATTCCTCTCCCAGCCTGTAGTTCTGCTTGGGGTTATTGCGCCCCAGGTGCAGGACCCGGCACTTGGCCTTGTTGAACTTCATGCAGTTGACCTCAGCCCATCGGTGCAGCCTATCCAGATCCTCCTGCAGAGCCTTCCTACCCTCGAGCAGATCGACACATGTGCATAGCTTGGTGTCATCTGCAAACTTACTGAGGGTACACTCAATGCCCTCGTCCAGATCACTGATGAAGATATTAAAGAGGACCGGCCCCAGCACCGAGCCCTGGGGAATGCCACTAGTGACTGGCCTCCAACTGGACTTGACTCCATTTACCACGACTCTTTGGGCCCGGCTATGCAGCCAGTTTCTAACCCAACGAAGCGTGCGCCAGTCCAAGCCAAGAGCAGCCAGTTTCTTGAGGAGAATTCTGTGGGAGACGGTGTCAAAAGCCTTGCTGAAGTCAAGGTAGACCACATCCACAGCCTTTCCCTCATCCACCCAGCGCGTCACTTTGTCATAGAAGGAGATCAGGTTCGTCAAGCAGGATCTGCCTTCCATAAACCCATGCTGACTGGGCCTGATCGCCTGCTTGCCCTGCAAGTGCCGCATGATGACTCTCAAGAGGATCTGCTCCATGAGCTTCCCTGGCACTGAGGTCAAACTGACAGGCCTGTAGTTTCCCGGGTGAAATCTGTCATTTTCAGTGGTGCTTTCTGTCAGAGCCCTCATACTTGCTGTCACATTGAGCAACCAAGTACCTCACTAGATCTTTTCTTTAATAAAAAATTAGGCTGCTCTTCCCCATCAATCTATTTTCCACTTTCTTATCAACCCTTCATGCTTTTTCAGGTTGTTAAAAATGTTCCGCCATTCTCATACTTTTACCTTGAGTATTTCACATACCCACATCTTCTTTCATTCTTATCACTTGCTTTCAAGGGCTACTTTTCTGTTTATCTTGATATATATATATGTATATTGTCTTTGAACACTTTTTCTTTTCTATCATTTATACTTCTATACACCAAAACATAAGTTAAAATTTAATACTTCATGAAATGTAAAGCTTATTAGCCCCATCAGCAGTTTTTAACTCTTACCAGTTTTTGTCTATCATAACAATAGTAAAAAGTTTTAGCCTTCCTCCCATCAAGTCAAAGAAAATTAACAATCACATCTTCCACTAAAACTTCAAACTACTCAGTTCATATAGAAATTCCAGGAGTCTTTTATATCCTTTTCCTCCTTAGTTCATTGCTAATTTTTGCCTAAAATTTTATCAGGCGGTTCCTAACGATAGAGATCTTCTTCCACTATAAGTGTGTCACATACATTGAAGAACTATTTTTGAATGTATGATAAATAAGGAAGAAGATTACTATAGCAGGGTACTACTCAGCACTCTGGATAAGGCAGATAGCCTTATCTAGGCAGATAAGCCTAGATAACATTAATTTATTTATTTTTTTTATTTATTTATTTTTCCTAGCTAAGCTTCAGCATATGTAATTGAGCATTATAAGAGTTTTCCAAGTCAGCTAACAGCAGGAGTTCCTTTTCATGCCAAAAATGGCTTTTCCTTAATGAAAGATGCATGCTGTAGTGCAGAGAAAGCATGGAAACTAATCAAAGTAGGGTAGTTTGAAAGATGTCAGATAAAAAGACCTGGCAACATTTTGAAAGAAAAAAAGCTTTGTAAATAGATATTCAACAGACAGTTCAAATGGGATGACTAGGAAAGTCAGCATAACTCTTCGTTTTTCCAGCTAGACCCAACTATATAATTGGCAATGCTGTTCACAATCTGCTTACCTAACAAAGACAACAAAAGTGTTTTACGTACAAAACATTAACTGTCAAAAAACATGCTGAACCTTTCCATATGCTGAACTGTTTACCAAGACTTTTGACTATCCACGTTAGTGACATGAAAATCTTTTATCTTTTTATCTTCCTTTTTCTGGATAAATTTCAGAACCACTTTAAAAGGATGGGCTGTGCACAATAATTTATTGTGCACATCTAAACATTTTAACCAGAGATATTTGCTAAGGATTTGCTAAAGAATGGACAAGATTTTGAACATGACCTCTGAAAATCCACCATCAGTGAGCAGGAGGTAAGTTTGCCTATTATGAAATAAATCAAGTTGATAACAGAGATTTACCAGTTACTATGTTATTTAAATCGCAGCCAGGCCCAGAGGCAACAACTGTACTGGGCATTGTACAGGTTTATATAAGAACATGATGTTTGTCCAAAGACTGAATTAAATGGAGAAAAATTGTTGATTTCTGCCTGAGATCCTACATTCTTCCCTCCTCCTCCCACCCCTCACCCCACCCCAGTTTCCTATAAGGACTCACTTGATCAGACTAAAATATGCATCCTTCATGACCTTCATCACTTAAACAAAAATATTCTGTTTATCTTACAGATGTGAATCTCTGAGCCTATCTAAATAAATGCATGTCAGATTAAGTGGTGAGAGACAGTTTCGAAGCTCCAGGGTGAATGTTACTCATATAAAATGCTACTTATTTTGAATTGCTCAGACAGTTGCTATTTCTTCCTCCCTTCTTTTTTTAAATGAGCCCAGACTTGCAAATGGAAGTCTTCCTCACTAAAGAGACAGTGGTTAGTCGAACCCCTTTCTTGTGCTTCTCAAATACACTTGCTTTATAAACAGCCTTCCCTTTTTCCTCCCTCTCAGGGTGACATCTTGCCATATTCTCACATTTTGATCAGGTTTAGCTTTAGAGTTTGTAGATGTAAATCCCTGGTCCTAGCAGACTGTCTGTGAGACTCTTTAATGATATGATACCAGGTAAATGATGACTAATTACTAAGTAACTTTATTCAGTCCCAAGCACAGCATGCACTGACAGAAAGGTACAACATAAATGTTCTACATGCTTATCCCTTTCCTTTCCACCACTTTTGGTAAGTCCCACCAGAACCAATGCCTTCCCACAGCAGCAACAATAATGGCATATTTCCCTTCTGCAGAATGATGCCTCCAGGCCTTTTCTTTTTCACTTCTACATAAAGCCTTAATTCCTCCAGTTTTTCATGTTGTTAATTCTCACCCTGAGACTTCACTACTTCAGACCCCTCACTTGTCTTCAGCCAAGACAGAAACAGTTTATTTTAGGAGGAAATGTTTACACGTCAGGTTTCACAGAAAGATTAAAAAAAAAAAAAAAAGTAAAAGTTTAAAGATAAAAATATCACACATACTGAACTTCAGATAAGTCATATTCTAAAGATAATGTTTGTGTATCCTAAGTAACTGAATATGGCTAAATCACATTTTCTTGTCAGATTTAGTCATACAATAACTGTTAGTACAAGCACTGAGCAAAGAAACACGTCCACTTCCGTTTATTTATTTTTTTCATCTATATTCCTCATGGATCAACTTAAAGGATTGAAAATGCATTAACTAATGACAGTAATGCCCATTCAGTCTAGGAAAATAATGATCTCTGAAGAGCTTGATAGGACATACTATCAAAGAAACAGAATTCACATGGAGGACAAGCCTTATTGTGTCTGCCTCACTTTTAGATTGATTATGAAAAGAATGTGTGAGAATTGGGGATCAGCATGACAACATTGCATATTGCTTCAGAAAAGAAGAGTGGAGGACATGAAACATATCACAACAATATGCAGAGTCCATGTTCTCCATGTGGATTCTTCAGCCTGGTTTCTAGCTTATTTGAGAACCACAGAACCTGGCAGACATTGGATCAATAAGATATTCCACGTCTAATGTAATGTTACCATGGATTGTAATAGTTTCAAATCATACCAGTGAGATTGTGAACATCATGATGACAATTTCAGTCATTACATGGATGCAAGGTTCCTTCTAAAGAAATGGTGAGCAAAAGGGAAAAACTGATACTGTTTAACATCAATAAGGTGGCATCTGATCTGATTTAACAACTAAATAATTATACTGCTAAATGAAAATACTAGACAAATTTAAAGCAGTTGCATTCTGAACTGCAAAAATTAAGAACCAGGGAGTTTGTTGCCTTGTAAATTCATGCTCATTTCAGTTTGTATTTTATAAAACAAACAGAGCTAGTTTGTACTCAAACAGTTCTCAGTCAGAACTAGCTTTGTGTAACCGCTGATTACAGTGGATGTAGTAATACTTGCATACATATTGTCATTAGAAGCTCAAAATTCACTAGCCTAGAAGATGTGTATTTCTGATTCAGATTATTTTTCTCCATGCAGTAGAGTTGGGAAGTGTGTGCTATGGAATCTGCAACTTGGAACTGGCATAACAGAGATCTTGGATAGCAAAAGATTTCTATCCCATTGGCAGAAAGGAAAATTTCACTAATGATAATTTCACACTAGGAAACAGTTTTTCAGATGTCCCTGTATAAAAGGAGTGTGGGATTAACCATGGTTTCTTATTCTGATCAAAGTTTTGATAGCAAAGTTTGTTCTTGGTCTTGGAGGTTGATATAATTTGATATCAGAGTTTGTTCTTGTATGTACTTTTAATTGACCATAAGGAAGTAAAGGAGACCAGATGTCACTCACATTTGCAGGAGAACACCAAGAACACCAAAAAAATAAAGAAAAAAAATAGAATAGATATGCCCAGGAGTGATGTATTTTACCCTGCCAAAGACCATGCTAATCTCCTTGCCAATGCCAGATGGATTCCTTGAATGGCTGTTCAATACTCTCAGAAATGTCATAGTTTACTGACAATCGGATCAAGTTTCCTTTTTCTTTTTCATCACATTATTTCCATGTATAGTTTTAAGTTCATGTACTGCATGAAAACTTTAAAAAAAAAAAAAAGTCTTTTCTCAGCATTTAACTTCACACACTAGTAGTTGTCTGGTTTCATTATATGAACTGACTTTAAGTATATTTTACTTAGTACATTAAGTGAAGTTAATATATTCCTATAAGTTTGATGCCAGTGCCAGGAATGGATGCCCTGAATCTCTGGAAGGATTACAGATCAGCAGAAGAGCACCTGAAAGGCAGCACAAGGGAACTCCAGCCACTCCAGCCAGAAAGTCAGCTTCATCAGGGGCCCATCTTAAATGCCTCTATCCAAATGCACATAGCATTGAGCATAAACAAGAGAAGTTAAAGATGTATACACCCACATAGGTCTGATTTTTCTGGTATCATGGAGATGTGGTGAGATGGCTCCTATGAATGGAGTGTTAGAATGTAAGGATACATGATTTTTAGGAAAGAAAAGAAGGGGAGAAAAGGAGGGGGTGTTGCCCTCTATGTCATTGAGCATCTGGAGCATATGGAGTTCTGCCTGGGAATGGATGAGGAGCTGACTGAGAGCTTACGGGTCTGAATTACAGGCAGGGCAGGGACAGGGGACATTATAATGGGAGTCTGCTACAGGCCACTCGACCAGGAAGATCAATAAGATGAGGCCCTCCATAGACTGGTAAGAACAGCCTCACATTCACAAAACCCCTGGTCCTCACTGTGGACTTCAACCACCCTGATACCTGTTGGAGGGACAGCACAGCAGGACAATGGCAATCCAGGAAGTTCCAGGAGTTCCATAACTTCCTTCTCCAAGTGGTAGAGGAGCCAATGAAGAGGGGTATTATGCTGGACCACATTCTCACCAACAAGGAGGAGTTAGTGGAGAATGTGAAGCTCAAGGGCAGCCTTGTCTGTGGTGACCATGAAGTGGTGGAGTTCAACGTCTTTAGAGGAGTGAGTAAAGTGCACAGCAAGCTCATTACCCTGGGTACCCTGGGCTTCAGGAGAGCAGATTTGCAAAGAAGAGGAGCCTAACCATGCTGGTTAATATTCAAGGATCACAGCCTCCAAGCTCAGGAGTGATGCATTGCAACAAATCAGAAATCAGGCAAAAATGCCAGAAAGCGTTTTGGGGAAAAAAAAAAAAAAAAGACCTGGGGAACTACAGAAACTACAGACAAGTCAGTCTTACCTAGCAAGATCATAGAGCATATACTTCTGGAAACTAGGATAAGGTACATGGAAAACAAAGAGGTGATTAGTGACAGACAACATGGCATCACTAAGGGCAGGCTGTGCCTGACAAGTCTGGTGGCCTTCTGCAACAGGTTTACAGCATTGGTGGGAAAGGGAAGAGCAAGTGACATCTTCTACCTGGACTTGTGCAAAGAATTTGACACTGTCCCCCATGATATCCTTGTCTCCAAAACAGAGACACGGATTTGATGGATTGGCCAGTCAGTGGATAAGAAATTGGTCTTTTGCACCTACTTTGAGAAAGAACAACCCACTAACAAAATAACAGTTTTGACTTAATGGAGAGAAAGGAATTAAGAAGAAAGACACTCTAAAATGTTCAATTATTTATTTATTTATTTATTTATTTATTTATTTATTTATTTATTTTGGTGTGGAGCCTGAACATAAATCATGGGAAAAACTTTAAGAAAGCTTTGGGATTTTCCCCTCGCATTTTAATATGTAATTTTATAGACGATAGCATAATTGGCAAATCTTTTTGCACAAAGCAATAAAGCTATGTCAGTGCTACAGACATTAAAAAAAAATTCAGAACTGTTTAGACAAGTTTTGTTATTCATGATTCAAACTGCTGTAGAACACAATAAGTCACAGAATGCACTGGTCAAGTTGTAATGCAAGATCTCTTCAGGTGAGAAAACCATGGATCTGTGACTTGTTTCCAGGCAGTAACTTCACTTTTCTGAATAATTCATGTTGCATAATTGTCTTCCAGGATTCTGTCAGAAATACTAATCACCAAGTTATTATAGTGCCAGAAAGGATAATTAAAAATTGATTACCATAACAGACAAATTTTCTCCAAAGCAGAAGATCAAATGAACTTCTTGATTTCTTGTTGACGCATTTTAACTGCAGAAATAAAAAACAGAGATTATCATAAATCTATAACAAGTCTTTTAAATGTCCTACAAGGATCTTTGTTTGCAGTAGAACTGCTGTGCTTAGTTGGTTAAGCAAGGTGTTATTTTGCCTTTGAAACCAAGGGAGGAGGCAACATTTTGTTTGAAAAAGCAATAACAGAGCCTGTTCTGCCAGAGGCAATTGCAGCATATAAAATCTTTGCTGAGGCAATTACACAATCCTTTTCAGGCCTATGGAAATATCACTCAGCCATTTGATTAACTGTCAGACACAGTAATCAGTTCCCTAACTGTCTGCAAGTAAACTAAATCTCTAAAAGCATTCTATGTTAATTTGGCAACTTTCCCTACAGCCTATCACTGGAGCCTATCACTGAAAAAAAAAAAGAAAACAGGATCGAGTAGCACTCAGGTGCAGCACAAGTGTGCTTCATGTTCTAGATTTATTTTTAATGGTGTTAACACAAAGAACAGGCATTGGATAAGATACAAAATCAGACCATTTATCTCAGCCAGGGGATCCCACCAATTGGTATCAACAGTAGCTACAGAAGAGAACTTGGAATATGATTCAAAATTTACAATAATTTGTAAATAAATAATCTTGAAGTCTATAATGATTTGTTAGTAGACCACAATGAGTATTCGTAAAGTTGAACCAAGGCTTGATTTTGTAAAATTAAACTAAAGGCTAGGTGATACTTGAAAAACAAACAAATAAACAAAGCAGAACAAAACAACAAAAGCATGTATAATTCTCTTTCTTAAAAACAAACAAAACAACAACAATGAAAACAACGACAACAAAAACATAGTTCTCTTTCTCAACCACCAGTCTTTTATGTCTGTAAGAAAAGATCAATTTAGAAACTTTCTTACCATATGGAAGCTTACTTCATGGAAACTATGAAATTACAATAGCATACCGTCTAGATGTATTGTGCTCAAGGTTACTAAATTTCAAAACCAATAGAATTTATCATTCTTTAAGTAATACATTGCATCATAGCAGATCTGCTGTCAGAAGGCAAACAGACTACAGAGTGTATTTCATAGGGGGTGAATCTGGCAGAGAAAACTTTAAAACCTGTTATTATTTGCACCATGGTGTTAAAATAATAATAATAATAAAAAAAAAAAAAAGTTACTTGTAAACAGAAGAGCTAAAGAGCTAATAGTTAAGAGAAACACTTGTTCCCTTGCAATATCACCAATAAAAGAGCAGAACCCAGGTCTCAGTTTAGTATTGACAATGTAAATGTATCTTTGAAAGAATCCTCTAGAAATCTTTAGGACAAAACACCCGAATACCATGGAATCCACTTGTAGATGCAAAAAGGCTTCATTTCTGTCTATTTGCAATTATAAAATTTAACACCATTCTGACACAAATTCATAAATTCACAGGGGTAACTCCCTCCTGAAAGGAAGGGAGGTCCTCATCTGCAGACCAGATTCTCTATACAGAGTTTACAGAGAAGTGTGCTGCCCTCCCAGTGCAAAGATTTGGGATGTTACCAGTAAACGTACAAATGTAGTACACCCTTCAGATTATTACCCACTTCTGCTTTTCCATGTGGGTCCCAACTATGTCACAACCAGAAGCCTGATGTCTATCAAGAGAGATTTCGGGGTTTTGAGAGGATAGCAAAAGGATATAAACAGTGTTTTCCTCAATCTTCCCAGTAATGAGGTGAGACAGACAAAGAAACATGCAAACACGGGTGATCAATGCCTAGCTCCAAGACTGGTGCCTCTGCCAGAATTTAATTTTAAAAGGGTTGGAAGGCATGTCTTATGAGGAGAGGCTGAGGACATTCGGGTTATCCAGTCTGGAGAAGAGGAGGCCAAGAGGTGACCTCATGGCTCTCTACAACTCCCTAAGGAGGAGAAGGGCAGAAGGAGGTGCTGGCCTCTGCTCAATGGGAACCCATGGCAGGTAAGTGAGAATAGCACAAAGTTGTGCCAGGGGAGGTTTGGACTGGACAATAGGAATAAAAATACTTAGCGTGAGGGTGGTCAGACACTAGAACAGGCTTCCCAGGGAGTTGGCTGATGTCCTATGCCTCTCAGTGTTCAAAAAGCAGTTGAATAATGCTCTCAGTAATATACTTTAATTTTTGGTTGGCCCTGAAGTAGTCAAACAATTGGGCTAGATGCTCTCTGAACATTCCTTCCAACTGAACTATTCTAATTCTCATTTTCATTCTCATTCTCATTCCAATTCTTATTTTGTATCCACTATGACTGAATAAAGTATCGTTAAAATAGTAATAAAAATAACAGCCTAAGAATTTGGATTTGGACTGTTAAATTGTTTTAGGACTGAGATAAAAATAAAATAAAAATCCTGTAAAAAATAAGTAAATAAATAAACAAAACAAACAAACAAAATACCTCTGACCAGGAAAAGAAGCAGGACTCATACTACTATCTCCTAACCCTGAAATAAAATCTCACAGAAGACAATTAATTATTGCCTACCGATGAGTTGCCAAACACATTATTATAGCACTTAGGCATTTTTAAAATCTCTTCAATGACTTGTCCAAACAATATTCCTAGGAGATAATGTCCAGCTGGGATGAGGAATATGTGATTAAGAAAAAAACATTACAACATTACATTTCCTTTTTTTTTTTTTTCAGAAACATGACTGTAGTCAGAGGCCTTCCTTTCAAATGGAATTTTAGTATTCATTACTCATCTGGGCTCCACATGGTTTCGCATGGCAGTGTAGGAAGGTAATACTCTGACACTTTATATGAAGTTTTAAATAACATACCAGAATTGTATCCTATGTGAACCAGTACTTCTTCTGCTATTTCCAGCTAGGTGGCTAGTTTTACAGTCAATAACCCAAGTTCACAATACCTGTTTTATTTTTCCCACTGTTCTCTAAGTAGCTGTTGCAGCCTAAAGACACGCATTCTGAAAAAAAGTTCAGAAAAGGAATCACTGGCTATAACTAAGAAATTATATTTTGAATGATAAAGGGGAACTGAATTTCCATTCCATGAAATGTATTTGCTGTAGTATGCAAACCACTTTAATCTAATATGTGGCATGTTTTTTATTGTTGAAAAAAATGAAAAATTTTCATTGCTAATAAAAGCCACACCAAGATGAGTGAATCTTTCACAGAAAGGATGGTATAATTTCAGATTTATTACATAAAGAAATACCCTATTCGTTTTTATCTTTAAATTTCTCCCTTGTTTTAATCTAAGACTTTTGTTCTTTACTGTTCTTTTTATTTAAACAGACCAGGATTTTTTTCCCTGCTACAAACAATAGTGTCATGTCATTAATTCTACATGAACAGTGCCGGTTTGCTTGTTGATAACCATTTACTTTTACACCTTGATAAACCAAAGAATAGAAGCATATGAAAAATAAACCAGTTATATTAATCCAGAGGTTTTAGTTGGACGTGTATAGTTAAATGCTGTAACTATTGACGATGTTTTCCTTAATTCTAGTGGTAATGATGCTGAAGCCATGATAAATTAGGAAGGAGAAAGTATATGGGTGCAGATCTAAGTTATTTCTAAGCAGTGTATGTTCAACTGTATATACTTTATATACTTTTTTTTTTTTTTTTTTTTTTTTTTTCTGCCAGACTATCTCTACCAATAAACTGTGCATCCTTTTGCTTGTGAATCATCTGCACTGCATCTGCATTGCTGCTTCAAAAGCAATGCTGCTACTGTCAATGCCACAGCTGGGACCACTTCAACTTCGAGTTAGAAGGTTACATCTACTATTCCCTCATTACCCCCTCATTTTATTTATTTTTTTACCCTATATCCACCTCCTAAATGGTATTTTGTTGTCTGTTTTCTTCTATTTTAATTCACACTTTTTCAACATATAGAATTTAAACAAATGCTAAAACAACCTACTGTTGAGTCAGATAAGCTTTTCCTTTCACAGAATAAACATTAATACCACTAACGTAGTAGTAAATGTAAAGCATAAAGTCCAGGAAGATAGAGGCAAGGAAAGGGACTTAATGAAGTGATTTGCCATGCTTGACAATTAATATTACCATCATCATCTCCTTCATTAAGCCTTTTTAAGCAGATCCAAAGGGGCAGAGTAGAAAAACATACTAGTGAGGAGGGTACAGCCAGGCAGAAAATAATAAAAAATAAATAAAAATAAAAGATCGTGGAACATGCCAGAAAGGATGAATGAGCTTGGACAACTCAAACTTAAACTGATATTCTATACCCTTGTCAGTTCTGGGACAGCCAAAAGCCTGACCCATACATCTCAAACCTAGTAACACACATGAGAAATAGCAGAGAAGCCTTCAGGCTTTTTCTGTAAGAAAAACTTTGTCATAAATATTTCATGTTCTGAGTAAAACCTACCATTTTCTTGTTCCTTCAGTTGCTTACCCTTAAGCAGACCAGTAGGTAAACACCTAAGGCCACAGGAGATGAAAACTGTAACTGTGTAACTGTCCTCATTATTTTCCTGCATAACAAATTCACTGGCCTTTTCAGCCAAATTCACCTAAATGTCTGTTGTGATGAGTTAGATTTGAAAAGTGCCATAGGCCATCACAATAAAAGTGCATTTTGATGATATCAGGCATCCCCCCTTCAAAAGGATTCCATTGTTGAAATTCAGATTTTCATTTTACCCTGGTATATACCAAAACTTGCTGGCATATAATCTTGGATGTCCAAATTGCATTTTTTCACATGCAATGAATTAGTTTATTTATTGCTATATAGATAGTTTGTGTACACAATTTACAAAATCCTTCCTGAATTATTGTCCTGCTCAGTTACTTGAATAAACCCTGTGTCACAGGGAAAGAACGTTCATGTTGTTAAACCAAATCACATGGTTTACTGATTCATCAATGACAGGTAATTAACTTTTGCAGAATAAACATTAGTGAGCTATCAGGGAGCCACACATTTCAGACCAGGGTCAGTACTGCAGCAGCAGGTAACCCACCTTAGTTACTAGCGCTCACAAGGCATGAGCCAGCACCCGCAGTCCCCTGAGCGTTCCCCGTTGCTCACCCTGAGAAGTGCACTGCCCACAGCCCCAAGGGGACACATGAGTAATGGTGCTCAGTGCTCCTGGCCACAGCCCTCTATGGGATTTATATGGCAAGAGTTAGGCAGTACAGGGGCTGCAGGGATAGCCTCTGTCAGAGCAGAGCCAGCCCCAGCTGGCTCCAAAAGGGACCCGCTGCTGGCCAGAGCTGAGCCAGGGAGACACACTGGCTCAGCTCTGGTGGAGCAGGCTGTCCCCCTGCAGCCCATGGGTCCCCCATGGAGCAGATCTCCACGCTGCAGCCCCCCCATGGGTGGAGGAGCCCCCGCTGGAGCAGGTGGATGTGGCCTGGAGGAGGCTGCGGCCCATGGAGAGCCCCCGCAGGAGCAGGCCCCGGGCCGGAGCTGCAGCCTGTGGATAGGAGCCCCCGCAGGAGCAGGGGGTCTGGGGGGAGCTGCCCCCACCCGTGGGGGACCCGTGCTGGAGCAGTTTGCTCCTGGGGGATGGATGGATGGACCCCATGTGACGGAGCTGTGTGGGAGCAGTGCTTGGAGAGCTGCTGCCTGTGGGCAGCCCCCACAGGCTCAGTTCAGAAGGACGGCATCCATGGGAGGGACCCCACGGGGAGCAGGGTCAGGGAGGGACCCTGAAGGAGCGGCAGAGATGAAGTGCTATAGACTGACCAGAGCCACCATTCCCTTGCGCTGCTCGGGAGGAGGAGGTGGAAGAGGGTGGATGGGGGAACGGTGTTTTTATCTTGCTTTTAGTTCTCACTGCTATAGCTTGTTAGTAATAGGTAATGTTTCATTAATCTCCCCACACTGTTCGTCATGGGCAGAACAGAGTCTGTTCTGCCCATGACGATAACTGCTGAGTGATCTCCCTGTCCTCATCTCAACCCTTGAGCACTCTCCATCTATGTTCTCCCCATTTTCCTTTGTGAAGGGTGAATGAAATCACAGAATCACAGAATTTCTAGGTTGGAAGAGACCTCAAGATCATCGAGTCCAACCCCTGACCTAATGCTAACAGTCCCTACTAAACCATATCCCTAAGCTCTACATCTAAATGTCTTTTAAAGACTTCCAGGGATGGTGACTCCACCACCTCCCTGGGCAGCCTGTTCCAGTGCCTAACAACCCTTTCAGTAAAGAAGTTCTTCCTAACATCTAACCTAAAACTCCCCTGGCGCAACTTTAGCCCATTCCCCCTCGTCCTGTCACCAGGCACGTGGGAGAACAGGCCAACCCCCACCTCGCTACAGCCTCCTTTAAGGTATCTGTAGAGAGTGATAAGGTCGCCCCTGAGCCTCCTCTTCTCCAGGCTGAACAAGCCCAGCTCCCTCAGCCGCTCCTCATAGGACTTGTTCTCCAGGCCCCTCACCAGCTTCGTCGCCCTTCTCTGGACCCGCTCAAGCACCTCCATGTCCTTCTTGTAGCAAGGGGCCCAAAACTGAACACAGTACTCGAGGTGCGGCCTCACCAGAGCTGAGTACAGGGGGACGATCACCTCCCTAGCCCTGCTGGTCACACTGTTTCTTATGCAAGCCAGGATGCCGTTGGCCTTCTTGGCCACCTGAGCACACTGCTGGCTCATATTCAGCTGACTGTCCACCATCACTCCCAGCTCCTTCTCTGCCTGGCAGCTCTCCAACCACTCCTCTCCCAGCCTGTAGCTCTGCTTGGGGTTATTGTTCCCCAGGTGCAGGACCTGGCACTTGGCCTTGTTGAACTTCATGCAGTTGACCTCAGCCCATCGGTGCAGCCTATCCAGATCCTCCTGCAGAGCCTTCCTACCCTCGAGCAGATCAACACATGTGCATAGCTTGGTGTCATCTGCGAACTTACTGAGGGTGCACTCAATCCCCTCGTCCAGATCATCGATGAAGATATTAAAGAGGACCGGCCCCAGCACCGAGCCCTGAGGAATGCCACTAGTGACTGGCCTCCAACTGGATTTGACTCCATTTACCACGACTCTTTGGGCCCGGCCATCCAGCCAGTTTCTAACCCAACGAAGCGTGCGCCAGTCCAAGCCAAGAGCAGCCAGTTTCTTGAGGAGAATGCTGTGGGAGACGGTGTCAAAAGCCTTGCTGAAGTCAAGGTAGACCACATCCACATCCTTTCCCTCATCCACCCAATGCGTCACTTTGTCATAGAAGGAGATCAGGTTCGTCAAACAGGATCTGCCTTCCATAAACCCATGCTGACTGGGCCTGATCGCCTGCTTGCCCTGAAAGTGCTGCGTGATGACTCTCAAGAGGATCTGCTCCATGAGCTTCCCTGGCACTGAGGTCAAACTGTAGTTTCCCGGGTCAGTCCTCAGAAAGAGCAGCTGTGGTGGAGTTCAGCTGTCCAGCAGGGTAAAACCACCATAAACCTTTGAGGATGGGGTTGCCAATGGTCTCCCTGGGGCTGCCGATGCTAACAGGTGCCAGCTGGGTCCCTGCACTGGCATGCGCTGCCCAGGGGGCTGGGCTGGGAACCCCAGGGGACATGGGGCATCTTTGGAACCTGCTGAGGTTGAGGTTGCCCCATGGTCCCTTCAGTACTGCAGCTTCTCCTGATTCTTGTAGGGGTCTCTGTGGTTGACTCCTTTGTTTCTCTGGCCTCTTTTTAAGTCCTGAAATGATGTTTAGTGCAGCTAGCAGTCATCATCTTCTCTAACATAATCATTTTGGGGCAGGCACCCCCTCCGTGTGTGTGAACTGAATACACAAAACTGTCTGATACTTTTATGTTCCTATCTAAGCTGTTGTTACACTGATAGCTTGCCAAATGCAGTCCCCATGAGGATACCACAAATCTACAACAAAATTCCTATTTGCTTCAGAGAAACACAACTTGGTAGAGCTTGTCTTGGTCACGGTGTCCGGCTTGTGCTGATTAAGATACTAGTTCACATAATCCTTTTGAGAAACGTATTTGAATCCTATTAAGAGAAATTTTGGTGGCATAATGGACTGCAGACTATCCTTTTTTATTTTTTTATTTTATTTTTTTTCATTTGTGCATACAATATTGTATGTGAGTTTGCTCTTTTTCCTAAAAAATAAAATTAAAATAAAATTAAAATAAAATAAAATAAAATAAAATAAAATAAAATAAAATAAATCATCTTTTACAATGAAAAAACGGAAATGCCACCATTTTCCTTCCCTTGGGCATACCTCATACAGTTATCAAATAAGTTGGGATCTAGAAGTGAATTCAGTTTTCCTTTTGTTTTATCAATGATGATGTTCTCATTAGAAAAGTTGGAGCTGATAAATGGAATAGAAGAGTTGCCACTTAGGATCTGTGTGGGATGTTTCTTTCATTTATTTTTTTATCTCAAGTACACAGAAAGGGACTAAAATACAAACCAGAAATTGGATAAATTGAGATGCAGTGCTTTGGCTTTGTGAACATCAATCTGGGAAACAAGACAGAAATGGAATTTTATATTTTGAAGGTGCATCAGGAGCATACAGGTCATTGAACTAGCATAGTGTCACCACAAACTGACAAGAAAATAAAGAGCTCTCTCTTGCAATGACATTGTGAATGTTGCACTCACTGTTTTGAATTATTACTTTTCAACTCTCTGTGAAGCACCGAATAGGAACAGCAGACATATTCAGCACTTACTATTGAAAAGCCATGCTGTACAGAATTGCAATACATGGAATCCAGGACACAAAATCTTCACTTGTCTGAGAAACAGATGAATTGGGTATCTGAATCATACGTGTCATAAACCCCCCAAACAGACATTAAATAAGTGTTGTTCACTTACCCTAGTCTCATGACATAGAGAAGTTACAAAGCTTCTGCTGCATTATTCACTTCTCTTGTGTGTAATCAAGACCTATTAGATTTTGTCTAGAGAATAGGAGATCTTCTAAATACTGAAGAGCAGAACCCCTTCCTGCCTCTACTCACTCTGCAATTATGCAAGACAGTTGCCAAAGCTGTATGTGAAAAGAAGTATGTGCATAAAGAGCCTTCAAGGTAAAATCATCCATGGTGACCCAGCTGGTAAAGATCTTTAGGTAGAGACATGGCAGCTGTGCTTAAAAATGCTCTTCTCCCTGATGCTAGCTTTAGTCACAGTTGGAGTAATAAAAAGATACTTGTGGAATTTTAAAGAGCGACATCATATAAAATCCAATACATACTGGCATCGGGTTCTTATTAGTGAAATTCATCATGCAGCAGAGAACTGCATGTACTAGCCAAGGTTTCTAGTGTGCTACTGGGAAGCCTATAGAAGCCATTTCCTGCCATAATTGCAGGTCTGGAATGCATTCACCTTCGGCTGATTGAACCTTTGTCTTGTGAAATGCAGACAGTATCCTTTGTCTAAATTGAACAGGTGTAATTTACTGAAGACTTTAAAACTCATTATAGTACGCTAGAAAGCACTATGTAAGAAAGGGCTGGATCAGAAGAACTGGGCCTCAAGAGTAAACTAAGGGAACAAGCCCATAGTGTTGAACTTCATTGAATATCACTGACTTAAAGGAACTCTGCCTATCACAGAACCTGGATTTGCTTTTTCTCAATACAAAATGCCCCAAACAGTTCCACAATCTTCCCCTCTGCTCACAGCACCCCAAAGAAAATAAGAAAATTTTGTGTATTTACTGGAGGAATGTTTCACAAAACTTCCAATTCAGTTAACCTTGTGCAGTCTTTCTGGCCTGGGTGTAAAGCTGCAAAAGTCAGAACACAGGTTGTCCTGAAACAAGTCTGGTATTCCTTCATTTTGACTTGCTAAACACCCACGGGGGGAACAGCCTTCTTCCTTCTTCCATCTCATGTACCTTGTTATATGAGCCAATACAGACATCAGATGATGCATCAGATGATGAAAACATAAAAAGCAAGCAACATACTAATCAAGCTGCAATTTGTATGTTTTTGCTCTGAAATTTATAAGAAGAATGGAGCTAGTTCTGAAATGCACATAACATCTCCCTTTGATGACTGGATCAAAACCCGATTGTGAAACAATTACATTGAATATGAGGACAAGGCACCTGTCAATCCAGAGATAGCACATAATAAAGAGGAAAAGGGAGTTTTGGTTCCCACTGCACTTATATAATCCTTAGGTTTCCTCTGAGAAGACAGGTAAAAGTATCAAGTGTGTGTTTTTATATTACGCATTATGCTTTAGAGTGTTGAAGGTTTTTATTTTATTCCTCCCCTGTGCTCATGAATTACAATGTAATTCTCAGCCAATTTTGCTTCAAGTTGTCACTGTGAGAGAATTTTGGCAATCTGGTGTGTACAGCCTGACATGAGCATGTAAATTAGATATGTTGTGAGACTAAGTTCAAAAGAAGCAAATCTCTCCCTGAAATTTATGCAGAGTACCTAAATTAGAACCCTACTAGTATCTGCCTTCTGGGAGGGTGCACTGGGTTTGGCTGGGATGGAGTTAACTTTCCCCGCAGTGGCCCATGCAGTGCTGTGCTCTGCACTTGTAGCTGTAACAGCGCTGGTATCACACCAGTGTTGTGTCTGCTGCTGAGCAGTGCTGTCACAGCACCAAGGCTCCCTCCAAACCCCAGGGGTGGGCAAAAGGTGGGGAGGGGACATCACCAGGGCAGCTGACCTAAACTGACCAAAGGGATGTTCCATACCATATGGTGTAACACTCAGCAGCAAAGGTTGGGGAAGGAGAAGTGGGGCTCTTGTTATGAAGATGTCTGTCCTCCCAAACAACCAACACGTTTGTTGAGGTGCTGCTTCCCATGGCCAAGTATCACTTGTTGGTGGAAAGTAGAGAATATTCTTTTCCCTCTTTGTTTCTGCACAGATTTTTTTTCTTTCTTTCTCTCATACTTTCTTTTCCACCTCTTGAAGAGGAAGAGTGAGAGAGCAGTTATGGTGGAATTTAGATGCCCAGCAGGGTAAAACCACCAGCTTCTCTGCAGGCAATGGAATCAAGCCCACTTCCCCTATGTTTCTGGCTACAACTCATTGCCAGTGTATTTTGCCCCTCTTTCTTAAACAAAAGCTGTCTGTTGATAAAAAAAAAAAAAAAAAAAAAAAAAAAAAAAAAAAAAAGTATGCACTTTCTGCAAGAGGGAACAAGAGGGAAACTTCCCCATTTAATAGGTTCAGTTTGATTATGCTGACTATGTAATGAAAGTAACTTATTTTTGAAGAACTATCTGAGTGAAATGATCTGTGTTCTGAGGATAGCATCACCCCCATCCAAACAGCAACCACAACCCTCACCCCTACCCCCACCTAAATTACAGATTTATACAGTGATAGCAAGGAATACCTGTAGGCATCCAGCTGGTCCGAAAGATCCCACTGACTTGAATAGTAAATGCAAGGGGTTTTATTGTAAGAAAAATACAACGAAGGACATTGAGTAAATCCTGACTGGATGATTGGGGAGAAAAAACAAAGAACACCTCCCCCAAACCAGCAAATAAATAAATAAGTAAATAAACAAACCAAACTAACTGTGTTTTATAGATGAGTAAACCAACTGCATTGTTCTTGGGAAAAAGACTTCATGATGGAAATCAGTGAAGCCTGAATTGTTACACAGAGGCTAGATGACATTGTGGACTGAAGTTCGGCAACAGCTTTTCCTCTGGGACACCAGATTTTCAGGAACTGCATCTTCACTTGTGAAAAATGCTTGAGTCATTAAACTCGATCTGCTTATTTTTATAGAAAGGCAGCCATGATCTACGCTGCAGCATCCCACTGGTATGAAATCCAAATGATTGCACACATCAAAGAATGCTAAATCACAGAAGGCAGATTTTATCTTCTCTGGGGAAGATTCCAACCCTTTTCCATGCTCCAGATAAGATTGATGCTAGCTCAAAAGCTAGCTCACTGTTTTAGGAATTTTTGCCTTTGAACTTTTAGATAATGGAAGGAATAGCTGAAAACATGAAGTACTGCAACTCCAAAGCAAAAATTACTACCAAAACCTGGTGAAGTTCCTTTGCTTTACTGCCATCTCTATACATTATAATTTGTTTTTTATTTTGTTTGACTGGATAAATGTTGTATTTCTAAGCCTCAGCTGCTTTAGCTGTGGAACAGATATTGGTATCCACATCGCTGAGAATAGTGAAGAAGGAAACTGAAAGATGTCTGTGAAGTGATGAACCATCTCCTGGTTTTCAGGCTAGAATGGGAAACTACCCAGCTGAGTGCTCTTTATGAAATTCAGAGCACATGCCTATCAATAAAGAGTGCTATTTCAGCTGACACAAGGAAACCCATCACAGCCAGTTCAAAGGAACATGTACACAATAGTATCAGAGGGGCGTTACACTCAAGTCAATGTCTTAACCTAACCCTCTTCTGCCCGCTCTCATCAGATAGCCCACAATTTGAACATACACAGAACTGCTCCAAAATACATAAGAAAAGAACAGCAGTGAGAAAACAGTATCTGTACTGGTCAACTGTAACAAATACTGACATTTTAATGACACCTTTTATGTCTTTTACAAATACTTTGTTATTGAATATTTGAATGGATTTTCAAATCTATGCATTTATATTCCTGCAACTGTGCAAATATTTCAAAATGATATATTTTCAGGAATGATTCATCGTTCAAATTTAGTCAGAAGAAAAATTAAACATGCAGATATACACTGGCACGACTGGAGCTGTTGGGAGCTCCCCATTATGTTTGTATTCTGATGACAAAATTAGCTAAAAGAAAGAAGGAGGCAGGCTTATAGGATTGAGTTTTTAATTTCAGATGAAGTTTGTCCCTGCAGAACTACAGGAGTGGGAAAGAAAAAATACATGCAAAAAGAACTGGAGAGATTTTCATGCAGGGCTAAATTTAAAACAAGAGGGTTTTTTGTTTTTGTTTTGTTTTGTTTTTATAATGGTTTTAGTGCATCAAGTTTCTATGTCAAACCCAGAGAAAGTAATCAAAGCAGGAAAATGAAGAAGCAGCACCTGATAGAAGGAAATTCTAGGGAAGACTTCTTTGTTTGTTTAAGCATTTGTATTATAAATCCTGTTGTGACTAAGGTGTTTTCCAACTGTTTAAAAGTAGCTTGTTCCACACTACTACAATGGATCTCATGTATCTGCATCAGAACACTTTTTAACCTTCTTTGTATAGAACTTCAACCTCAACAAAAATGTTGTGACTAATGGCTTCTGTAGGATAAGTGTTTTGAAACACAGAGGAGAGAATTAAAAGAAAATGAAGATGAAGTGCTATGCTACCATTCTATCAATGGCTGAACAGTTTAAAGAGTCATATCTAAAAAGTAAACACTTTCAGAGTAAATTTGTCTATTGACTGTAAACACGGCGATTTGCACATAAGAATTTCTTATGATACCCTTCATATGAATGTCTTTGTAGGCCCCCATTAGGTTCAATAACCTAAGAGACTGCAAGAAAATAAATGATTAAAAAGTATGTAAAGTCCTTTGTTCTTTGCAAGATCAGATTAGAGAATTTTTTATTTACCACATACAAAGCTATATAAAAATCTGGAGTCAAGCACAAAGTTTGGAAATGACAGGTCACTGTCTTATTGGTGGTACACAGTGGAAGAGCTGGAACATTTCCAAGAAAGGAACTCAAGGGGGAGGCAGGTGAACCTGCTCTGAGGAACCAGACTAATGAATTTATAAGGCATTGTAAGGCATTTTGATTTTCCAGCAGCAAGAACCACGGAAAGCCATCAAGGAAATGATTAACTACACAGAGAAGTGGTTGGAGAGCAATCAAGGTACACAGCATGGCTGACAAAGAAAAAGTAAGCAAAGACAATTACTGACTGACTTACGTACATGATGTTTAAGTTGATAATGAAAAACTTTGATTCTGGCAACTCAGATTTTGAGCATCATTGTGCAATGTTAAAGGATGCAGTAAGGAAAATGAAGAATGTTGTATCCATTGCTTCAGTGGGCCATGTGTTTTCAGGTCATCTGATGGGGCAGGTGTTGTGCTGAATCCCACCCAAGATCAGAGCTTCATCAGAATTTCCCCATCTTCAAGTATTCCTATGAGTGTTTCTGCAGGTCAGTGTTTCAGAAAGTTAAAGGTGCATTATTTTTTACGCATTTTCTATTCTCTTCTATTCTCTAAATTGTTTGTCATATTACAACTATAATTCCCATGCAAATTCCAAGATGTCCAGAGTATTTGCATCTTTTTTAAGAGATCTGTAGGGCACTGTAATATAAGAGAATGCAGGATCTGTTTGCTCCTAGAGCAAGAGCAATATGGTAAGAGCCATAACAAACAAACATAACAAAACAAAAACAAGTATGCCAAGAGCCATACTCCCAAGTTCTGTTGGGGTTCTTCATCCATGGCTGCACAAAACAAACAAACAAAACAAAACAAAACAAAGAAAAGGAAAATACCACCTATGAAATCATTCCATGAGATAAATAGAGTGAAAATCTCATTGGATTACAAAAAATACATATCTGTCATAAAACAAGCGATTGCTCTTCTTCACCAATTCTGTGTAGTATAGATAAAAGCTCTTCTGCAAATAGAATTTAAATATTTAAAAATATTTAAAAATAAATAGAGTGAATTGAAATAATGCAAACTACACTGTTTATTACATAGCGGTAGATACTAGTGGTTAATTATTATTATAACTCATGTTTTGTATGCTTGATCAAAATATATAAAATGTGGCACATTGCCCAAGGTCATCATTTTATGAGATTCTAGAATGCACAAAAAATACTGCCTATGGATCCTTCCATTAACAGGAAGGTCACCAAAAATACAGTGGGTTTCTTGTAGTCCATCAGTACCAAAAACAATGTGATGGATTCACACCTCTGCTCTATATAGAATATAATCTCAGTATAATTTCCCCAATGAAATTCTTTCTAAAAAGTGACTTAGCACATAAAATATATATATATATATATATATATAAAAAAAAATCTGTTAATTTCAAAATAAATATATGAAAGAAAAAATAACTGAGGTTGAGTAACACGCATGAAGACCTTCTTCTCTGGGTTTAAAAATGTTTTGTTGTTGTTGTTGTTTTTTTTTCTTTTCCTTCATTTATTTATTTTCTAAAGGAGGAAAGAGAGGGACAGCAATGGTTGCCTTCCAATTCAGGATATTATATGATTTTATGAAAGATGGAGCTCAAAGTCACTCTTTGTTTAGGTAATTGCAACAGCATCATAATCAACTGACATAGCTGCAGGTATGCTATCAATTATTATGTCAGCCTTAGTCCTCTTCTAAGCATTTTTCTGATCCAGTTTTGCAGACAATGTACCTGCTGAATTCAGGACATCAGTCAGCAACAATCAGATCCTTAAGGAAGGGAGGGGTAAGGTAGAAGTGAAATAAGACATAAATAAATTTACTCTTTGAAAGATCAAGATTTTATTAAGGATCTGAAATGCTAAACATTTTTTACTCTGGCTAGCAAACAGCTTAGAATATTAAAACACTTTTTTTTTTTTTTTTCTAGAAAAATATTCATTTAATGACATGGTTACAGCATATTTCATACCAAAAATGTTAGACCAGAAAAAAAGTGAAGTCCCAAATTCAGATAGGGAACTTAGGGAACTGCATTCAGGCTCTTTAAATCTTATTTCAAGTTAGGCAGATATTGCACTGAATTATGAGAATGGATGTTGCACTGAATTATGATTCAAGAAAAGGGACAAGATTATACCCTAAATTACAGTCAACTCTGCATTATATTTTACATGTCATTATACAGTAAACTGTACATATAGCTGGAATAGAGACCTATTATTAAAAAAAAAAAAAAAAAAAAAAATCTCATACAAAGCATGCTTCAAACATGTAAACAGATTTTGATTTTGCTGATGAACTGCATGTCACCATGTATCCCAACAGGATTCATAGTTGATTATATACTTGATTATTGTTTCAGCATACTCCAATTATGTTTCCATAAAGTTTAATCCATTTTTTTCAAAGACAAAAGTAAAAATCTATCAAGAAGCATGCAATTTCAACCACAAATTTCATTGTCCTGACTATATTGTCCTGACTTCTAGAGATGAATAAAATGTGAAAGAATTTGCTTTTCTTGCGAATTTGCTTTTCATTGTTTTTCTTCAAGTGAGCTTGTACTAATTTCATGTACATACAATGTGTTGAGAATAATATACACCTGCTAGATTTACTTCGGTAATAATAATAATAACAACAACAGTATCAATAATAACAATAACAATAATAATAATAAAATATACCATAAAGGAGAAATAAGCTATGTTTTTTGAAAAGTCAAAATTTCTCAACAATTTAGTGTTTATTTATAGACTTTTGTGCTTCAGATATCAAAATATACTGAGCTTGGACAGCTTTATTTCAAAGCGCTACTGATCTCTAAATGAAATTTCTACATATTTCTCCTTTTAATGGAAAAGTATTATTTTCTTTACTCTGTTGTTTGTTGTTGTTGTTGTTGTTTAAATCAGAAATTTTGGCACAAAACCTCTCTTCACATAACTAAGTTATTTGCATAGGAAATGGGAGTGTTACTTCCTTTCCAGCCAGTATAGCAGGTCAGATAGTTAGAAAAACTTCCTCGTAAGGGGGTGTCGAGAGGCAGGAGACCTTTTCTCCATTAACACCAGCGACAGGACCCGCGGGAACGGAGTTAAGCTGAGGCAGGGGAAGTTTAGTCTGGACATCAGGAAGGGGTTCTTCACAGAGAGAGTGGTTGCACACTGGAACAGGCTCCCCAGGGAAGTGGTCACTGCACCGAGCCTGACTGAATTTAAGAAGAGATTGGACTGTGCACTTAGTCACATGGTCTGAACTTGGGTAGACCTGTGCGGTGTCAAGAGTTGGACTTGATGATCCTTAAGGGTCCCTTCCAACTCAGGATATTCTATGATTCTATGATTCTATGAAAAATGCCTTAACATCCCTTGTGCCTCTTTCCTTAGGCAACAGACCAGTGAGTTATTTAGGAAACTTAATAATCATTTGCTGTAGACAATCTGTCTTATGCTAAGAGGTTCAGTTAGCAAGCCTGACAACCAGTTGGGCAGCACCTGACTAACTCAGCATTTCATTTATATATATATATAAATATCCTGTAGCTGCTAGTAACTGAGGATAAAATAGTAAGTTATAACAATTTAGATCACTGAATAAAATTATATTAGTATTAAAAATTCCTTTAGGTGAAAACTATCTCTTTACAGGAGATCATATATTAAACAAAACCCAAATGTCTTGTCACATGGAAGACATGTACAACCTTGATGTTAATTATCATTGCCTGGCATGTTTAATATTTCCCTCTTGAGTATTCCCATCTGTCTTCCATTTCTGTCACTCTTGTACACCTTAAATACAATATTCCTGCTACTCTTCTGGGTAGATTCTGTAGTTGACAGTTTAACAGATTAATGATATAAATAGCCAGATAAAATGCATTTCTACCAGCTGTACTTTTTTCTAGTTAATTCACTCCCTGTTTCTCATCTTGTGTTTATTGCAACACAGCAACCAAGCAGTCAGAAGAACAGTGACTCTTTAATGAACTACTTCCCTTTCCTTTCATACTTCAGATTTTGTTCTCTCTCCTTGAGATATAACTTTGAAGCAAGCACATGACACAGATCAAAGTAACGACAATTGCACAAGTCTTCGAAATATTGTATCCATAACATTCCTTCTCTATTTTAGCAGATTTTTACTGAGCTTCTATCACTGATGTTTCTGCTGAAGCATGAAGTACTTCATGTTCACATGTATACTGAGAAGGTAAAAAGAAAAACAACAACAACAAAAACATATTATGCATGGTGATTAGCACAAACCACAGTTTCTGAAGCTTCATTTCACACTGCAGAATTTCAATTAATCATCACCATTCAAACATTCACTATGATTATCTTCTGCCTTTGCCAGGGAGCTGTGCACATACTTACCCTATTTCCATCACACATTCACTTCCTAAATGATTGAAGTTAGTGCAGTTACATTGTCCTTTGTTGGAAGGTTACAATGGCCTTTGTTAACACATATTAACAAATGGTTGGAGGTTTGGAGCTATTTGGAGGTTTTTGCAGCTCTAAAGGAATCAGTAGATTGCAAAGTGATGTTATACAAAATTTAAAGTAGGAAAATTAAGGGAAACAAAGATAAACCATGACAAACAATGATAAAGCAGTAACCTGGAGAATACAGTGTATACAGTACACATATTAAGGCAGACAAAATAACATGAGATTTGTTTGGAGGTCCTCAGAAGTATAACAACACTTTAAATCATGGAAGAAACTGAGAATGTGTCCTGAAGATAACCCTACAAAACAGTCACCCAGAAGTCAAGATCTGGATGGGACCATAGAAGCTTTGCTTGTTATTATGCTGGTGTGGGACACATGAGACAGCTGTTGACACTGAAGCAATCTTTCATGGTTATTGGCAAACTGTTGGCTCTCATTATGCTCACACAGCCTTCATATTTAAGCCTTCCCACAGCAAGGGAAAGGCTTTCATTTTTGTTGTATTCAAACTGAATTTTCAAGTCTTTCTCACATCACAGGATTTTCTGAAACCACAGTTTCTGCAAGGTGGATTGCTATATTCAGTTCAGAAGTTGTTAACTCAGATGCCAACAAGTATATTTGCAGAAATTTCACCTGGTAGAATTATATAATATATAGAACCCAAAAAGAATAAATAAATTTAAAAAAAAAAAATGTATTTCTCTTCAACAATAAGAAACAGTAGAAATACCTGCACATTTGTGCCCCTTGTTAGATCCCAGCAGTGTTGGGAATCTGGGGAGTTGAGTCTCTGCTTTGACTCCGGTCACTGCTTGCAAGGTTTCATATGACCAGAAATTTCCAGACTCATGCAATCCTGTCCCATCAGAGTGCTACAGCTGTTCTCTCTTCTTTCAGAGAAATAGACACAGACACACTCCTTTAACAGGAATCACCTTGACCTCAGGGCCAGCCTGAACTAGCCTTGTTCACAAATGGGCCTCTTCTGGTCTCTTAATTCTACCCACTAACATGAAACTCTGCCTAAACCGGGAAACTTGCCTTTTTCCCTCGGTCATGAAAGACTTTCACCATCACATGGTCTCATTCTAATGAGCTTGCCTTAGAGCTCATTAACTCATTAATTACATTTAATAGATTGTATCTACTCTGCTTTCAGCACCATTTGAGACAATAAAAATGAAAACCAGAATTATTTTCCATGATTTTAAAAGATGATTTTTTAAATGTAGAGATGACTGACCTCTTGACTTTTTGCCCCTCTTTGTATGCATTTTCACCAAAGCATTCACTTTATTTAGAACAGAATGTCAGAATTCATGAACTTTGTTGTTGCTGTTAACACACACAACCCCACACACACTTTTTTTTTTTCCCCTTACATTTTTTATTCCAGGCACTGCTAGGCTGTCTGTTGAAGCAGACAACAGATACAGCCCACACAGTACATCTTCAGCAAGAAAATGAAGGCAGTAACTTATAATAACTTGACTGAGTATGAAAGCACATGGTGTATCCAGATCAAAATCATGTTCTTCTTAAACACTTTACAAATTATAGTTAAGTCTCAAGTTGAAAGCTTCATCACAAGGAAGGTTAGGTTTTAAGGATATATAAACATCTCAGGAGTATATGGAAAGATGAAATTTGAGAGAAACATTTTGCTCCACTATTTTTTTTTATTGAAGTCTGATTCTACAGGCAAATGGAATTATAGTACCCACAAATTCTGCTCAGTGTTTGTCACCAATATTTTTCTAGTCTATTTGTTAATTTTAAAATATAGTCTTAAAACATTTTCAGCAGTGTAATCTCTTGCACCCAATTCTGTCCCTGTGATAAGCAATACTACACACAAAGTATATGTCCATGGATGGGCAGTCAAGTCTGTCCTTTTGAATCAACTGAAATTGTGGTATGAAATCCACACTGAAAGTCATACTAACTGTAGTTGTTGAGACTACTTTTAAAACTTTGGTACTTGACATTAATTGATATCTGTCTTCTCGAGGTAAATTTTAAAACCTGTTCTTTTTGATGCAACAGGTACTAAATACACCTAGAGTACTCAAAGCTGTGTGAAAAAACTCCCCCCAACAAGGTTTCAGTCTCTGTTTGGCCAGCAGAATTACACACATTTAGCCACAGCATTGAACAGCATAACTGAACTTTTTCTGACCTTCAGGGTAGGATCCAAGTTGGTTCAGATCTCACTTGTATTCTGCCTTCCAGGTTTATCAATTTCTCTTAAACTGGTTTCACTGCCCTCAATTTCATGCAGCTCTAATTCTAACATTATTTTCCTCTTGGTTCCCATAATTCTTACCAGCATAAGGATTAAATATACAAGTAAAGGAAAGTTTCTGGATTTCAGGAAGAGCTAGATTTTAATTCAAATGGTTTGTTTCATCATTAGAGTCACTTACATCCTTCATTTTGTACTACAAATTGTTTTATGTCAGTGCAGATTTAAATCCATATTTAAGTGCTTTTGAAATGCCATTTCAGAATACTGGGTTTTGGAGACTTTGTTTCATTGCCAGTTTTTTTTTTTTTGTATGCTCTTTTCATAACAACACAGCTCTGGAAAATATTTAATGTGTCCCTCCAGGATGGATTGCATAAACAACACTGGCTAGAAATGTGGACGGTAATGAGAAAAACAAGTTACATGCTGAAGCATGCACCCGAGGAAACACCATGTTGGAACAGTCACCCATTCTGGAGGAGTCAGGAGAGGGTATTAACTTTATAAAACAACAAAAGACATACCTGATTGTCATTACCTGATTGTTATATATTATTCCAATATCAAGATTGTAGAAAATGAAGACCCCTCCTGAAGGTTTTCCTCAGCTCACAGCTAGTGAACAAAATCAAGAATTGACTTCTCACATTGAGAAAAAAAAAAAAAAAAAAGAGAGAGAGAGAGAGAGAGAAAGAGAGAGAGAGAGAGGAATACAATATTTTCCATATCCACCCCTTTTTACCTGCTCAAGGCATCTCTCCTCAAGGTACAAATATTTAGTGTCTAATGTTTCTTCTGGTCAATTTCTGACTGTTCAGATTACTCTCTATTTCTTTTTAAAATTACCTTTTTGGGAAAATGGTCTCTTTAGCAGCATTCCACGGAATACTGACCCATGCAGCAGTCATTTACCAGACATGGATTTTTCATTTAATGGATGCTAAGGGTGGAATGACTGAGTCTAAAAGTGAGGTCCATTAGTCATGTATGACAGAGAAGCCCCAAGGGAGCTCAGCAAGTCTGAGTGTCACATTGCTTTATTTGCCTCATTGCAATGTTAGGGTCCAGTAACCTTAGGTACTCTATTCAAAATAAAAGAGCTAAAATACGATTGGTCCTTTGTATTTTCACTTTAATTTCACTGAAGATTGCCAGGTATGAGTAAAACTCAGAAAGTAAAAAAGAATATTCCAAAAAGTTCTCTTTCTTGCTATCTCTTTGCTTGTTTCTGAGCAAAATAATCATATCTTTTATCTCTCAGTGTTAAAGTTTCCCAAGCCCTCTTCATGCTTCTAAATTCTGACACAAGCTGAGCATGTTCCTCGTAAGCCCACAGTCTGAAGAGCAGAACAAGCATCATATTGACCTTGGCTCTTTTCTCTGATGAAAATTGTAAAAAGTGAAAGAGATTTGGCAAGAGGTAAATGTTAGTCTTCATGCTTTTGCTACTACTAGAGTGACATCTGCTGGTCCTATTCTGCCTTTTTAATTTAAAAAAGCTGAAATCATAATAAAGTATCAGCCTTAGAATCTAAGAACATTCACATAACAACGTTATTTAATACAGAATCACAGAATTTCTAGGTTGGAAGAGACCTCCAAGATCACCGAGTCCAACCTCTGACCTAACACTAACAAGTCCTCCCCTAACCCATATCACTAAGTTCTACATCTAAACGTCTTTTAAAGACATCCAGACTACAAAAGACTACAATATGCAGCCAGTCTCACACAAACTGCCAATCATATTTTCACGTTTCCTATACAGATTGACAACTGTCAGTGAACTTATAATAGCAGAGTACTTTCCCTGCCTACCTGTCTGTCCCATGTGATGTTGAAAGCTGAGGCCACATTTACTGCAAGGTAAATGATACAGTAGATGCTGTGGTTATAACATACAATTGCTCTGACACCTACACTAAGATGCAATTAAAATGAAAAATACCACTTCACACAGATGCAATAAATGGCTTAGTTCCTCATTATGCTTACTATGACATTAACCAAACAAGATCCTCAAGAGTTTGCATCTTCTGCCTCATGTTCTGAGATTATGATGCATTAACAACTGCTTTCATTGTAGAAACCCTAGAGCGCTGAATGGTAAAAAAATGAATAAATAAATTAAATGTGCATAAATTTCCTTAGAATGGAATACATTAAAGAGTAATGCAATGGTTGTATTAAATAATAATAATAATAATAATAACAATAATAACAATAACAATAACAATAATAATAATAATAAT
Organism: Anas acuta; assembly: GCF_963932015.1. Classification (NCBI taxonomy): domain Eukaryota; kingdom Metazoa; phylum Chordata; class Aves; order Anseriformes; family Anatidae; genus Anas; species Anas acuta. The sequence continues at coordinate 42,715,854 of NC_089017.1, read as the reverse complement.
AATAATAATAATAATAATAATAATAAATTTTCAGAAGGTATACAAAGCCCAACGTTAGCCCAATGAGTCTATATATCTAAATAGGGAATCACATCACAACCCAGGGTCTCTGCCAATTTGACACAACTAGTAGTTTTTGGTTTCCATTGAAGAAACCCACTATTGTAGGTGATTTGCCTTTCAAAGCCTTTGTGGCCTAATCACCACTTTTATACAGTTTAGGTTACAATGCCAGTTCAATTAATCTGTGCTTTACACATAGCAGTGGCAATATACTGCCATCTTCTACATTTAATGATGTTTATAAACACTTCAATTAATAATTTTTACAAAACAGAAAGTAAAATAAAATGCAATCTCCCAAGGGATGCCAAGGACAAATCGTCACCTAGTTCTCTCATTTAATAAGCAGCTCCACTTGCAGCCATAATGGATGGGAAAGAGAGGGGAAAGGAGCAGACTGTTTTTTAGAGTGACAGCGTGTAGTCAGTGCATACACTGTGAGCAGACTAGTAATCTAATAGAAAAGGAAATGCACAAGCACGCAAACACATATTCATGTTGTCAGTTGTCTGAAGTGAGAAAAATGCCTCATCTCCTTGAGCATCCTTGCCACTAGGATCCTGCACAGATATCTGGAGAACTAGAATTCCATTAATAAATAAATCAAAATAAAAATTGAATTCAGAAACTGATGCTGAGTTCAGTATGTGTCCAGAGCAGAAGCAGAAGCTTGCCTGGAGCTGTCATTTCAAAGGACCATGGCTTTGAAACCAATCAGCCTTGGCAGTTTTTAAAGATGCAATCACACAGAGTATACCATTAAAATAATAATAATTATTTATTTACTGTTATTTAATAATAATAATAATAATAATAATAATAATAATAATAATAATAATAATAATAATAATAATAATAATAATAATAATAATAATAATAATAATAATAATAATAATATCCCCAGCAGAAGCATGAGCCTCCATACAGCTAGGTGTGCTGTACACAACAGCTCTCAGCAAAGCAACACCAAACCCTGCAATGAGGGTCACTTTCCCCATCCAGCCACCCAAGAGACCCCTCCATGGGGTCATTGCACACTGGCTGGCAGCAGCCCTGTCCCATGTGTGTCAGCCTGATGAAAGCCTCACCATCTGTCTACTGCTTCCCTAACCAGCACCCAGGCTCCGCAGGGACTGCTGCCTCCTCCTTTTCTTTGCCTGCTTTGTTGAATTTTGCAAGTGCTTCATGGGTTTGTGCCAGGTAATTTGTTTTTCTTGCCTGTGCCACATTACCAGTGACTAAGGGTAGTGCTGCAATGTCTCAGGGCCCTGAACAACCATAGCTCAGGTGGAGAGGTTGCCCACCAGCCTAGAGGTTGCTGTACCCAGTGCAGATGGGCCTTTGCACACAAGTTTGAGCAAGGAGCAGAGCTGGGGCTGGTCATGGAGAGAGGGCTGGAGATGGGCCACTGAAACTGAGGTGCTGAAATGTAGTTCCCCTGCTTCGGCAGGGATTGCAGGCAGTGGTCCCAGGTGCAGTTCACAGAATCACAGAATTTCTAGGTTGGAAGAGACCTCAAGATCATCGAGTCCAACCTCTAACCTAACACTAACAGTCCCCAGTAAACCATATCCCTAAGCTCTACATCTAAACGTCTTTTGAAGACTTCCAGGGATGGTGACTCCACCACCTCCCTGGGCAGCCTGTTCCAATGCCTCACAACCCTTTCAGTAAAGAAGCTCTTCCTAACATCTAACCTAAAGCTCCCCTGGCGCAACTTTAGCCCGTTCCCCCTCGACCTGTCACCAGGCACGTGGGAGAACAGGCCAACCCCCACCTCTCTACAGCCTCCTTTAAGGTATCTGTAGAGAGCGATAAGGTCGCCCCTGAGCCTCAGTTGTTTGGGTCTAGTGTTGTTCCCAGGGACCTGACACAGACAGCTGTCAAGGGGGTCTCACCTCAGCAGCTGACATCACATTTGTTCACTTCCACACCAAAATTAAACCTCTTGTTTTAGTACATATTTTAATACATCTTGTGCTGTATTTGTGCATTGTATGGGCAGCTAGCAGTCTTCTTCCACTCTGGGTCCCTGAAGGAGGGAAAAAAGACTTACTACAGATACAGTTGTGGATTTACAACTCTGAAATAACTGTCAGCTTAGTCTATAATGTGATTATTCAGGATTTTATAATATGTGATAAAGATTGATTCATGCAGTCCTCAGCACAACTTTTCATAGCTTTGTTCAAGCAAGTTCACCATTCTCTGCATCAAGTAAAATGAACAGCAACAGCTGCTAGGTTAATAGCAAAGAGTCTAAAACTCAAATGACTAAGTCTTAAAATTTGGCTATTTGTGATATTACCGAAGTCCCACCTATACAATAATAACAAATGTGTGTCGTGCTTCTTCTGAAAATAAACAATCTGTTGCAATTCTAGTTCAGTATCTCATTTGAATGTGGAATAATGACTAGTAATGTCTCATCTAAACTGAAGTTTCAGTGCAAGACAATAATTAATCAATTGCAAGAAAAACATCAACAGAACTATAGAAATGATCTAATGAGAAGGAAAAAAAAATCATTGAAAGAATTATAACAGTCAACCTATAAATATAGGAAAATAGAATTACTAATAATGACTGAATATGAAAATCTGATGTTCAAGCCTTATTTTTATATTTTAAATTTTCTTTGAAAGTCGTTTTTAATAAATAAATAATGGTGACATTTGTTAGCTTTGACAAACAAACAAGATTTTTCAGTGATCTCATATAATGCACTTATATTTAATTAAGGTAGATTTTAATATTAAAATAGATGTTAAAAAAATCCAGAGACCAAGTCCAGGGTTATACACAGGGCCCATGGATTCTGACAGTGGCAATAATAATACACTGAAATGCATGACCACAAAGTGGATGTGTATCCAACACCATTTAAAAGATACCTTCAGAAGTGTCTTTACATTACACATGCTGAATAATTCTGTCAGGAAGTGCAGTTGGTCTCTGAATGAGATCACACTTATCCAACTCATCCATCATTAGAACAGTGTAGGTTTTGTTGTTGTTATTGTTGTTATTTTATTAATGTAGAGCATTTATTATCAAGAGGAGTATGTGCTTATGTCCTTTGCTTGCAGAAAGCTATCCACATACAGAGTGAAATACTCTCCATTTGCATGGGGACAGCAGATGCTGAATTTCTTTTTGAGGTGTTGCATCCAATGAATCTGATTTCTCAGCAAATGACTTGCTTGGCTCCTTGAACGCATTTCAGTTAAAGACAATTCTGTGTGGTTTGTACAGACTGTGACACAAACAAAATTCTTATTTATATATCTATTGCTGAATCTCTGGATAGGCTGTGAAACTACAAAAAGTTTGTGAATATTGATCAGACTGTATATAGAACATGAATTTTCAGGGAATTATATGACACTGACATTCTTATCCATTATTCTGAATGAAGTAGATTACTGATATTTACTCTCAGTTTACATAAAAATGTCTAAAAAATTGCCTCTAGTTGTATCAAAATAATAAGTTATATGCTATGACACTAAGCTTCATATAGATGTGACGATCCAGGATCTTTGTTTTTGTGACATATCCCGCCAAGATATATACTACCACATTCACATTAATGTGTTACATGTGATCTCTATAGAAAGATGACAACACAAAGATCATAGACTTAGCTGAACATGTGAAATATATGTTAGCTGAACATGCAGGAGGGTACACAGGGAGTGTGGAAGGTTGGTCGCTTCCTTCTATGCTGGGAGAAACAGCAGAAGGATCCTTCTACTGAAAGAAATATGGTGTCCACCCACAGCACCTGCCAATCTGAGGCTAAAACCCAAATGGAGGGGCCACCACCTCCCCAGGCAGATGACTTCACTCAAACAGACCTCACAAGGACCAAAAGAGCTACCCAGATCCTCAGTTCCAGGGAACTCTAGAACCTGGAAGTCCCTATAGGTCCTGAAGGCAGAGGTGGGTGTCATGGGTGCAAGCATGCCCAGCTGGTTGAACCAATCTCTCAAGTATGTTGCTGTGTTGTGAGAGGAGCTCACCAGGCAACATAGTGTCCAGAAATATGAAAGGGATATTGATAAATGGGTATTATGTGCTGACACAGGCCAGGCAACAGGCCTCCCTTAAGTCTCCCCCTTGCCCTTGAGGTGCCCCTGCACAACAGATATGATGCTCTAGGGCTGTAGAAAGGAGACTGTATGAGTAATGGTTAAGACCTTGGAAAGGGTAATTATACAAAGTTGGACCAGTCAACTACCTCTGTCAGAACCAGTGCCATTTAAAAAGTGCAAAGGATGTTACTAATTGGAGACTCAGTGAGAGGCACTGAGGCACCCATTTGTCATCCAAATAACCTCTCCAGAGGAGCTTGTTGCGTGCCGAGGGCCTACATTCATGATATTATGAAGAGCTTGCCAAGCCTGGTGGGACCAGAAGACTACTACCTATTCCTACTCTTTCATGTAATGACCCTACATGAGGCTGCAATAATGAGACTCTGAAATATCAAAAGGGACTTAATGTCCCTCAGAAAGATCTTGAAGGGATTGGGAGCACAAGCAGTGTTCCCCTCTGTCCTCCCAGTTGGAGTCTGGGGCCCAAGAATAACGAGGAAAATGGACCAACTGAATGGTTGTATGGTTGGTGCCATGCTCAAGGATTTGGTTTCTATGATCTCAGACACACTTTTGAGAGACTGGGTATGCTGACACCAGATGGGGCACATCTGAGCAGATGGGTCAAGAGTATTCTGGGCAACAAAGCTGGATGGGCTTATTATCAGGGCTTTAAACTAGATTTGACAGAGGAAGGTGATGTGTTTCTGAGTGATGGAAGCAAACCTGGGAATACTGTCACTTTAGGAAGAAATGGGGAAATACTTGTGAACTGTTCCTAAGCAATTAAGGATTCCTCTGAAAAGCTGATGTGGGTGGTATCGCGGCTGAACTGCCTCCACACCAGTGCATGTAGCATGGGAAACAAGCTGAAGGTGTTGGAAACCAGGCTGCAATAAAAAATGTGATCTAATTGCTATCATGGAAATTGCCCTCTGTGTTAAGGAAGAGAATGATTGCAAATAGATGCCTCTGAGAAACAGTCACAGACAGGCTAAGAGCTCGTGTGTGAAAGTTAAGGACCACAGCAATACAGGACACCTTATGGTTGGGGTCTACTACAGGACACCTGATCAAGGGAAACCTGTTGAAGAGGCCTTCCTGCTTCACCTATTATTATTTTTATTCTATATTTTTCTAATCCTTTAAGTAAAAGCTTGATCTCAGAAGGCCTTCAGAACTGTTACATGAAGCTTCTACTTCAGCAGTGTTCAAACTTTTCAGAAGCTGGGAGATAAGTTGCACCAAATGAAGGTGAAAATGTTCTCTGTATCTCCTTGGAGGCAGCAAGTATAACCATTATGTTCAGTAACCCCTCAACAACTTGTCTTTCAGGCTTAGGAAGCACTTTGATAAATCTGTACCCACAGACTAGAAATGTGGGTATTTGTCTTGGGAAACACTGAGTCTGGATGTTCTGATGAGCACAACTTAGTATTGCTTTTGTGAGAAGCAAGGGGAACAAATATCCTATAGGTCTGAGGAAATCCTTGGTATAACACATGCCAGCAAAAATACTTTCCCAAGTCTTTTCTCTCCCTTTTGCAACAGTGCAGGTGCCTTATTTGCAGTCTCAATTTGCAATCATACAACAACTTTGTCATATGCACCAATTCTGAAGGAATCAAAATAAGAGTACAAATTGTGCCTAAATGTTCCAGCTATGGAACAGTCTTTCAGCAGAGATCAAGAGATCAAGGAAATTCAAAATCTGATGGTCAAACATCTTTTTTTTTTTTTTTTTAATAATTTCCAATGATAGAAACATCATTTTCTGTTCCCAAATCTCTATCAAGGTTCCCACAACAGAATCCAAACAATGCAAACATAAAAATAAAATATATAAACATATTATTTATCCCTAGATGGAAGACCAGATGGGGCTTCCATAAGTGGAATGAGTGCAATTACTTCTTGGTTTAAGCATGGCTCTGACAGTACAGCATATCAGCATATTCCTCTCTTCTATGTCAGTTCTTTTCAGTGTAATATATTTAGCCATTCTTGTTTAAAATGTTACATCCAACTGCTGTGTGTTCCCACCTCCCCCTTCTCCTACTACTCAGAAATAAAAAAAATACCTACCTGCCATTTAAAGCTGGATGAACAAGGGTATTTAGGCATCTACATCAGAATGAAATCAGCCCTAGTCACCTATACACTCTTGGGAGTTTGAACTTCTCTTTTATCACATGAGTAGTCCTTTCATTCAGCTAAATAAGAACCCAGACACAGAGAGATCAAGATCCAAGTGACAAATTTTCTGATCTGAAAGGTGGTGGAAGAACTGCATCTCTTTGGAAAGTCAGAAGAAGTCCTGAGAACACAAGGGAGTCTGGCAATCACAGCAGATGATACACATTAGCTTTTCCCATCCTGCCTGCCATACAAGAGCATGAGTACTTAATATGGAAATGGTATGAAAATTTGTGCCATATGTGGATGATCTTATGAGAAGCAACCTACTCACTCTCTTTCTGAAAGCATGAGTTCCAGGAGAGCCATGTGTTTACAAAGGAAGCAACTAAATTTAGGAAAAAAAGATCTGTCAACTAGAAATATCCATTTTTTCTTCATATTTTTCATGGAGAAACCAAGAAACTGGAATGGCATTTTTAGGACAGCTAGTAGGAATTGAAATACATGCCAGACACTTGATTTCCCGTCTTTAGGAAGCCATTAATTATGATACTTTCTCTGATTCACAGAGAAAGCCTACAATAATCAGCATGCTAAACATCTGACTCTTGGGGAATATTCTTGGAGTGTATGAATTATATCTGAAGGTAACAACAAGTTTTGGACAAGCAACAAGAAACAGAAGTAAGCAGTGCCAGAAGTGTATGATCTCTGTAGTGCTTGACCCTTCACACAACAAACACAAAGCTTTCTTTGAGAAAAGAGGGATACAAACATCATAGAAGACTACAAAATGACTTCTGTTTTATGTGCTTCATTTTCTCCAGGTTGGTGTGAGCCACACAGGCAGTGCATTTCAAGACAGTCAACAACAACACAGTCCTCCTATCTCACATAAATACTCAAATAACGTGCAGAAAAGAAAAAGTATAACAAGAGAGCTATTGAGAAAAGAGGAATACAAAGATCATGGAACACTTTGCAGAAGCATTAGGGATAGAATGAGCTCAGAAGACATCTGGAACCCTTAGAGTCTGGCAAGAACCATTTAATTCCTCAGATGTTGCAGCATGGTACCTGTAAAGTCAGCTCTGCCAACCACCTTGCTCAAGCCATGGAAAGGTATTGCTCCCCACATCTTCTTTGTGTTTGTAAATCAAACAGTTAACAAAAAAATAATTTCAACATGCATCAAAATAATCTAACAATGGTAAGAATGCAGACACCATGTCCCACCCAGATTTTCTAGTGCCAAAGCCACTAATCCAACCCTCCACAACCAAGAGAAAGTTTTCCTTTCTCCAGACTTTTTTCTTTTCTCTGAGGCCAGAGATTGCTGAGGGCAGGCCTTAGCAGTGAAGACTGAAGCAAAGAAAACATTCAATAGCTCTGTCTTCTCTGTATCCTTTGTCAACAGGGCAACCAGCCTATTCAGCAGCAGGCTCACATTTTCCCCAGTCTTCCTTTTGTTATTCTGTTAGGCCAGAATGCTTCCAGGATTCAGATTTAAAGTTTATTTGGGATACTTTGGAAGCAAAGGGGTTGAAGATAGCCCCAGAGAAGGTTCAACAGAAACAGCCATGGCTATACTTGGGATGGAAAATATCAGACTCTACTATTCGTTCCCAGAAAGGTAATATAACTATGGTGTTACATAATTTGATAAATGTACAAATGTTCCTGGATAATATTCAGTGGGGTTGCTACATTATATGGATTACTAATGATGATTTAGCTATATTACTACCTTTATTGCAGTGCAGGAGTGCAGAGCCACAGATTACACTAACAAATGACCACTGGCAGGCTCTTTCACAAATAGCTTCTAAGGTTGCAGCCGGCACTGCTTGCAGACGTATAGCAGATGTTGCACTCTCCTTCCTAATTAGCAATCATGTGTCTCATCCATTTGCGGTGATTGGTCAGTGGCAAAAAGAAAAGGGGGAGAGTAAAGACGACAAAGACAGAAACAGTGTCAGGAGGATGCCACTGACACTAACAGCACAGGTAATAGGAGTAGTATAAGTGACACAGGTGATGTCAAGGGTGGAATGATAGGGCAGAATTTTCGAGTTCTGGAATGGATTTTCCTACAGATTCAGCCAAAAACGAGTGTTCAAACACAGGCAGAAGCTATCACAGAGTTAGTACGTGAGGGTTGCTCTCGGAGTATTGAGATCAGTGGGCAGGAACCAGGAGATCTGCCAGGATCTACGCGGGATCATTTGGAATGGTGTTTACAGCAATCCATACCACTACAAGAAGCTGTGTTAGATTACCCAGGATTACATTCGTGAACTCCAAGGGGGCCTCTCTGGCAAGTTATAAGATCATATAAATGGCAGATAGTACCACGGCTTTCATCCTGACCAGTGGTGGGTCACACTGTATACACTGATTCAGGTGTGGCAAGTAGGAAGGCTGCGTGTGTGTGGTACGAGAACAGAAGTTGGGAGAAATACATTATTCCAGAGGAGACAGGGGATTCATTACAGACATTGGCTTTGTATGCAGTTGTTTGGGCTTGTCAGTGCTGGATGCATGAGCTGATTAATTTTGTCTCAGGCTCTCTGTCAACGTGGTAAAACGGATAGAGGATGCCTTGATACGGCAAAATAAGACGGACAGATTGTTATTATTACTGCAGCTGCAAGATGCCATTCAGGGAAGAACTGCACCTTACTGTGTTATCCATATGCATAGTCATCAGTTCTCGATTGGATTAGCAGAAGGTAATTCACAAGCAGACAAATTGGGGAGTAATGATACTTTTTCAAGATTCATATGGGCAATGGCACAGGGGGGAGAAAAAGCACACCTTGTGTGTAGACATCTGATGGTGTGTGTTGCCATTATGAGAGTGCCACAGCAGATCAAGATGGATGATGGTTCAACGTATGTTAGCAAAATGGTTAGGAAATTTATGAAAATGTGGGGAGTAAAGCATATCTCAAGTATTCCATATTCTCCCACGGGCCATGCAATGGTCAAACGATCACATCAGGTTTTAAAGGAACCATTAGTGAGGTTAAAAGAGATCAAGAACATCAATGAGCTATTGTCCGAGGCATTGGTTGTCTTGAATCACTCATGTTTGACTAGGGACCGAGAAGACCCTCCTGCAAGTATTCATTTTCAAACAATAAATATAGCAGCACAAAATGTGTTACCACAAATAAGAATGAATTACCGAGGTCCTGCTACAGGAACTTGGAAAAGGCCATACAGGTACAGAACTACAAATAACACCTGTGACTACAATGACATTGCTAGGCAGGGTTTAAGGGCTTATGGCACAGAGACAAGGGGTAACAACTATAGCGTTTGGAACAATCGTACAGCTATGGCCTTACCTCCTGATGTTTTTCTGATTTGCGGGGATAGGGCCTGGTAAGGTATCCCTGCAAATGCTATCAGAGGTCCATGGTTTACTATATTTGCTCCTAGCTTGTCACAGTTGCGTGAGATCACTAGACACAAATGGGCATTGCTCGCACTGGATTGCAATGATAATGTTGAATTGCTTGGTGTTGCAGCTAGAGCGCATTGGCAAGTTTAGTGCCAGGAGTGGCATCTGCAGCTGCACTTAACAACTTAGAAAAATTGGTATGCTGGGCCGAGAAGCAAGCCCATGCCACGACAGATACTTGAGGAGATGTTACCAGGTCGAAATAGTCTGCAGCATGCGCTCTTATAGGATCAAACTGCTATTGACTTCATGCTTTTGGCTCAAGGGCATGGATGTGGGGACTTTGAGGGAATGCACTGTTTAAACCTTTCTTACTTTCATGAAAGAGCACATGAGAAAGATTCAATATGATATCAATCCTTTCAATCAATGGCTCACTGATTTGTTTGAAATGACGCATAGATGGTTACTGGGGTTAATCAAAGAGGGATTAAGGATTCTATTCATTGTGGTGTTAATCATCATTGCATGTTGTATTGTAATAAACATATTCCCATGACAGTGTTCCCACATCACCCAATTGAGGAATTTAGCAAAATATTGTTGTCGGCAGCTGACTTCAAGGATGGGATCTAAGTGACTGCTAATCACAAGGGGGTTGTTTTCTTGCAGGTGGAGTTGTTTTCATGCAGTTGTTTGTCTGAGTGCTTTTGACCAATAATCTTGTGTGAGACACTATCTGCCCCTGTTAAGTTTACTATAAAAGTCATGCTATTCGGGTAATAAAGGGAGAGCATGATCTGACCATGCTAGTGTCTGTCGTGTTTTTGGCCATTCTTCCTGCAACATCAATGCTCTGCAGGAACACCCTGGACTGTTTGTGGCCAGCTGTGCTGTCTTTCCAGCAGATATCAGGATGGTGGGAACCGAGATCTGTGATTGTGAGTCTACTTCCATATGTCTGTGGAAGCCTTCATCTACTTCCTCTTCCTTATCAGATGACCTGTAGCCAACACCCACAACACCTCAGCCATGGAGGCATGCCCTTTAATCCTTATCCATAAACTCTCCAATTGATCTTCATCCACGCCTAGAGCTCAGTGCATTCCAGTTGCTCTCTCACATAAAGAGCAACTCCACCACCTCACCTTCTTGACCTGTCTTTCCTAAAAAGCATGTAGCTGTCCATGACAGCATTCCAGTCATGTGACCTGTCCCACCATGTTTCTGTAATCACAGTGATCATAGCGTTGTGACTGCACGCAGATCTCCAGTTCTTCCTATTTATTTCCCATGCTACATACATTGCTATACAAGCATTTTAGGGAGGTGATCAAGCCTACAGGTTTCCCGGGAGGGGTGCAAGAGGTTCCTTCACAGCAATATTCCGCACTCACTTCTCCAGCTTCATGCACCTGCTGGAGACATCCTGAATTGAGCTGCTTTTTGCTATCTACCGCAACCCTGTAACTCTCACTTCCAGATGTCTTTCCTTGTTTAAAGCCCTTCCTACCAAGTTGGCCATCCTGTTAACAAAGACATGTGCCCCTCTTAGTAGGGTGGATCCCATCTCTCCCTGTTCTTGACCTTCAGACAGGATTTCATGGCCATGGAAACAAAAACCCCCTTGCCAACACCAGCAGTGCAGCCAGTCATTAATTTGGAATGTCCATCTTCTCCTCCTCCTATTCTTCCCATTCACTGACCTGGACTCCCAGACCCTTGATTACCTCCATCAGCATGGAGGGCACTGAACTTGTTCCTCAATGACAAGGCTTCAGGGGGAGTAAGAGCCTTTCTCTTCCTATGAGAAATAACCAGCTTCCAGCCCTCTTCAATGGTGTTATGGTGTACCGCTTCATGTGCCACAGAGCCCTGTACAGGGATGGGACTCCTTGGGCTGTATGATCTCCAAGAACACCCTGTCTATCTCTTGCTCATATTCTTGGATGCTTTGCAGCCTGCTGACTTCCTCTCGTAAACCCCTTACCTGACGACACAGTGCATGGACAACAGCACACCTTCTACAGAAGAGCTGACTGTCGATACAGGCCTCCCAGAGAGGCCCCAAGCACTCCCTGCAGCCTGAGACATGAAGAGACACAACTGCTGTCAGAGAGTCTGTCTGGGTTGAGACTTCTCATGTAGTTAGTGCAGTGACTCCAGCAGCTATTGGGGAATATATTCTGCAGCATCATAACCATTTCTGAGGAAGCATACGCTACAAGGACTGGAAACAAGGTGCCCTCTCGCACTCTTCTGCATAAACTGCTGCTCAAACAGATGTGTCTGTTCACTGTCATTAATATAATTATTAGTTGTATATAATTATTAACATTGATAATATAAAAATATATATATATTATTATATAAATACATAATATATATTTATAATATAATATATTTATATAACTAATAAAACTGAAAAACCATACAAAGCTATATATCTCATCTCAGGAGGTATAGGCTGATGTTCACAGTTCTGAGCAAATATCCAAGAGGAGGGAAAGGAAATAACTTAGCAGATTTAGAATACAGAAGACAACTAAAGATGTCCTTGATTTTTAAGAGGAAGTAAGGGGAAAAATAAGGGCTTTATATCTATAGTCATAAAGAGGCCGTCCAGAGAGGAAACTTCTAGATTAGGCTGTGATATGTTATGAAATTATATATCTACTTTTAGACTTTGTGGATTGTGTCTCCCATAGCTTCTTGAAGCTACCCAAAATTCAAGAAGGAGAACTTGTCATGTCCAAGGCTCTCTGGGCATGCAGCTTTAGCTGCGGGTGGAAGAGCAATGCCCAGTACAGCTAGTCAGTCCTTCCTTTTTTCCATGTCAGAAATGTAATGTTATATATTTTCTTGAAGCGTTTCAGTTTTTAACAAAATATAAAAGTGCTGGTGAACATCAAGATATTGAATTACTCCTTTCAGTTGTTTTCCTTTACGTATACCTTCCCATTAACATCTCGCAGAAATGTCCACTTCTGCAAATTTCCTAGTTTTTTTTCAGAAAGAAAAAAAAAAAAAGAAGAAGAAAAAAAAAAAAAGAAAAGAAAAAGGTGAGCACAAAAGTTTTAAAACAAGTTGTAATTGTTTAAGACTTCAAGCTGTTTCCTACACAGGCTGAAACCTGCACATGTCTGTTAAGGTCTTCCTTTTCTGGTATCACAGAGAATACTCTCTGTGTCTCTCCAGTAATGACAGGAAAAAGTAGTTTCCCTTCCAGATATTATTACACATAAACGCCCCATTGCTACTGGAGTTCTCCCACATGGCTAGAGAATCTGGAATAACAGACATCAACCCTTTTCTTTCATCTTAACCTGAACTTCCAGTAAGAAGTAACATGTAGTGTGTAGGATTTATGTAGCAATGTCTTGGTAGCATGTCTGAGGGGTATCAAAAAAAGACGTTTGATCTCTTATTCTACCAGCTGCCAACTAAGGACCCTTGCTTTAACGGTAGGACATCAAGTAATTTGTTTAGTATTTTTACTGAGTTTACTTAGTTTGTGGCGTTCCCCAGGGCTCGGTGCTGGGGCCGGTCCTCTTTAATATCTTCATCAATGATCTGGACGAGGGCATTGAATGCACCCTCAGTAAGTTTGCAGATGACACCAAGTTATGCGCGTGTGTCGATCTGCTCGAGGGTAGGAAAGCTCTGCAGGAGGATCTGGATAGGCTGCACCGATGGGCTGAGGTCAACTGCATGAAGTTCAACAAGGCCAAGTGCCGGGTCCTGCACCTGGGGCGCAATAACCCCAAGCAGAGCTACAGGCTGGGAGAGGAGTGGTTGGAGAGCTGCCAGGCAGAGAAGGACCTGGGAGTGATGGTGGACAGTCGGCTGAATATGAGCCAGCAGTGTGCTCAGGTGGCCAAGAAGGCCAACGGCATCCTGGCTTGTATCAGAAACAGTGTGGCCAGCAGGGCTAGGGAGGTGATCGTCCCCCTGTGCTAAGCTCTGGTGAGGCCGCACCTCGAGTACTGTGTTCAGTTTTGGGCCCCTCGCTACAAGAAGGACATGGAGGTGCTTGAGCGGGTCCAAAGAAGGGCGACCGAGCTGGTGAGGGGCCTGGAGAACAAGTCCTACGAGGAGCGGCTGAAGGAGCTGGGCTTGTTCAGCCTGGAGAAAAGGAGGCTCAGGGCTGACCTTATTGCTCTCTACAGGTACCTTAAAGGAGGCTGTAGCGAGGTGGGGGTTGGCCTGTTCTCCCACGTGCCTGGTGACAGGACGAGGGGGAATGGGCTAAAGTTGCACCAGGGGAGTTTTAGGTTAGATGTTAGGAAGAACTTCTTTACCGAAAGGGTTGTTAGACACTGGAACAGGCTGCCCAGGGAAGTGGTGGAGTCACCATCCCTGGAAGTCTTTAAAAGACATTTAGATGTAGAGCTTAGGGATATGGTTTAGTGGGGACTGTTAGTGTTAGGTTAGAGGCTGGACTCGATGATCTTGAGGTCTCTTCCAACCTAGAAATTCTGTGATTCTGTGATTATGTATTATTTTATTGTTGGGTCTAATGCACTATCATCAGTAACAAAGAAATATGCGAAGTTAACAACCAGCTCCATGATAGACACTTTTGCAAAGGGTCTTCTGTGCCTTGGAAGTGAAAAATGTTTTAAACGCTTTTAATTTCAGAAAAAAAAATCCCTTCCATAATACAGCAAATAAAAAATTATTTGTGCCAGAATTCCAAACTAAAATGAAAACTTTTTTAGAGAAGAGATAATTTTTAAATATTCTTTGTATAATGGTTGCAAAAAGGAATTAAGATTTACTATAAGAAGGGAGATAGATGAGATTTTTTAAAACATTCAGCTAGATGCCAACAAAATATAGATATTTTCAGTCAATCAAAAAAGAACATTTTTCATCCTTTGAAAAGGTATGTCTGGAAGTAGATACAGAAATGTCAAATAGCTAAGCTACAGTGGATTCTGATAATAGAGAGATCTGAAAGTGAGGAGGCTGGGAAAATGCTGTGTTGAGTAGACACTGTGTTTCCTTAGTTTTTGTTCTCACAACAGTTCTGCAGTGTCTGGCAGCACCTAGAAATGTCATTACTGCTGGGAAGATTTTATTTATATTTTTTTTTTTTCTTTCCCTGGGAACAGGAATCACACACTGTTCATTCAGCAACATCTCTGAGAGTGGCCTGAGGGGGGAAAAATCACTACTGAGATATTATTTGAGAAATGGTGATCCTCCTAGAACACTGGTGCAGTTAATGTAGCTTCTGGAAAAGGAGATAGAGGATGGTTTTCTGGAAGCCATCTGAGATAGACTTAAGCTCACATGCAATCACTGGTACTAGAAAAGACTTTCTGTAAACAGAAATGTTTTCAGAATAGTAGGAAAGCATTAATCAGCAAAATGACTAATGAAGTATAAAGTTCATTTATATTTTGTAGTTGGTAGAGAGGGACAAATAACATCAGGGATTTTTCATTATTGACAGGACTTTCCCTGCCATGTACAGCTTCGTTTTTAATACAAACCATTTTTAGTGATCAGGTAGTTTTTACCTTAAGGTGTTGAAATGGCAGTGATGGGAATAAGGAGTAACAACTGACCATGCTGTAGTAGAGAATCATCTTGAAATACATCATGAAATTATTTCCATTAGGAGTCAGCATTCATTAGCATTAAAACTCATTGGCATTCATTACATCCTTAAGAAATTTAAAATAAATGCTGATGGATTTGTTTGTTTGTTTGCTTGTTTGTTTTAGGATGAATTGTTCACCATATGACAAGAAAAGCCATATTCAGCCCCTGACTCTCTGTTTATAAGGTTATCTCAGGAAAACAGTAAGAATTCAGCAAATATAGTGAAGGGAAAAAAATCAGTGTTGCTTCTTGTGCAATATAAACTTCTGCTACAACTTTTTTTTTTTTTACCTCTATTAGTCAAGGTTAGACACAGACTTCATCTTGCAGATACTTACATACTTCTTTATAGTAAAACTATTAGGAGGAAATAAGAATGTCTTTTTCAATCTGTAGGACATAGGGCATGTCATGGCATAACTTGTGAAGGGTGTAGCAAGAGTAGGATAAAAAGCAAGTGTGGAATAGGCCAATATGTTTTTTGTTTGTTTGTTTGTTTTTCTTTCTCTCATCACATTTCCAAGTCTGTAGCTATGTTTTATTACAGTTTAGTATCGCAGTGTGACAGTATTTACAGAACTAGTGACATCCCATGTTCAGGTGTTGTTACTTGTTCGGCTGTATCTCTTACAATAAATCAGTTTGGGTTTTCAAGTGCTGTTATATGTATGGACCTTTAAGTTTCTGGTTCTGAAAGTTTTCAAATAGTAGCATCCCAGAGATCAAGTGAAACACCAGGAAAACCTGATTGACTTTAAGGAACACAATCTAGGAAGTGCTGAGACCTAATGACCTAGGCTTACCTATAAGATGCTCAATGTCTCAAAGATTGCAACCCCACTTTCCTGTCCTCTCTTCTCATACCCTTTTACCATTCACACTCTTGATCAGAGTGGTGACCCACTCCCTTTGAAGACTTCAGCTCCTCAGGGAATAAAAAACACCATTGCATACAGACTGGAAAAATTTTGTGAGGAAATAAATGTAAGATGTACTTTCTATTTCTTTTTGTTAAATATTCAAAGCAAGTCAGTCCTGGGCTACTCCTTAAACACTATTCTGTACAAAAGAAATTTATCATAGTCCCAGAAGCCTAAAAGTAAAGCCATAGTCAAGGCTCCCATTGCCAACTTTCTGCCTCTAGATGGCAGAAAAAAACCAAGTTTGCTATTTGGAACTGCTATTCATTCTCACACCATAAAGCAAGGAGAAATTAAAATAGAACTGTTCTTCTAGTATAATAATATTCTCATTAAGTGCATTTCTTCTGTATACATATACGCCGTGGATGCTGGTTTCTCCCATACCAAATACTCTCAGCTCAGAGTGCAGGGTATCCATTCATGGGTACAATCTTGTTTAGATTTGGGGGAAAAGAAAATAAATAAATAAATAAATAAATAAATAAAGAGACCAAAAGGGAGCAAGGCAGAAGAAATAAACTTTTGTTTCTTTTGGAAAGAAACCAACAGCCATATGATACAGTGGACTGTTTCAAAGAACATCCATGAAATTCTAGTAGCTGCCAGCTTATTTTTAAAGTAGATGAACTTGCTGTCTTCACAGTTATACCTCTTAAGAAAATGCTGCCATATTATGATCATATATCAGTATTTTAACACAGTTTAGAGGCCTCAGTCAAGCAACAGATAGTCACAGTATCCTTGTCAAGCTTTATATAAATGCTTCCACGTCATCCAAAATCTGATCTAGGTATAAAATGAGATTCAGAAAGTGGGATTTCATAGGCTTCACTACAGGTTGTATCCACATCTGCACACATAAATTACCCCAAAAGCTTGTCTCTCAGTCTTATGTCACTTTTCTCATTCTAGTCTCTATTTGCAATCCCATTTTATGACCTGGCTGGTAGACTACTAATCTTTCCAAATGCAGCTTCCACAATCTAGAAGACTACTACTGCCTGCCACAGATGAGCTGTGTTACTAACTCTCTTCCCTTTTTACAACAATAAAAAACACTGACAGTGGTATACGCATCTCAGATACCCCCCAGGTCTCTACAAACTGAACCTTTCAGCAAAACATGTGAAAGCTTTCAGCAAGAGCCAGAAAAATCACCTTCTTACTTTGTATATCACACTTTCAGAACTTTGCCAGCTCTAAACAAGACACAAATGATTATCAAAAGAAAAAAAAAAAAAAAAGTATGAGCAAATCCTGTAAATTCTTCTTTCTGGGTTAGTTGTAAATAGTAAGGAGGTACAGGGAAGGGGATGGGGCATTCACAAACCAACAGTCATGGGGCACCTAAGACCAAAAAAGCTGACCACAGAGGCCTGAGACCCTTTGTTTTCAGTTCGGTTGAGAATTTCTAGGACAAAACTAAATATTTGTAAATGTTCACGTTACAAGACTTAATACTCATATCTGTGGCTAACAGTGAAAAAAAGTACGGTCTTCCAAAAATACTACCATTTTATTAAATCGAATGTTTCACTGTGCAAGGATTTTGCGAGTGCAGGTAGGTAGAGATGTCCCTCATTTACTCACTTTTATGTCCTCCCTACCACCACTACGAGAACGTCCCAGCCCTTGGTCCCAGATGCCAGCCCGCGGCCCCTACCAGTCCGGTGACAGATCCGGGCTGTCCCCTGACTGCTGCTGGTTGGCAAGCCGCAAGGTGGAGACAGACCACCACAGAGGCGGAGACACCTCCGCAGTCAAAGCCCCGAGCCCCTTGCTGGAGCCAGGCAGCTGTAAAGTCTCTGTGGAGGCTGCATGACTTTGACCGCGCCGACATTTGAGCAGATTATCAGCACAGAATAGAACTGAGCAAAAATCTGCTTTTGGTAAGTATGTAGACTTAAATTTAATATTGCGTAAATATTTCTCCTAATAAAGCATCTTTGCTGACATGCGTATGTTGCAAATGAACCTAGAAATGAGCAAACACAGATGATAAAGACACGGTCTTTTGCATATTCCTTCCACTTTGATCGTAAAGCATCTGACTCATCTGTCAATTTCTGTGCTCATTAATCCTAAAGAGCTATCTTAAAGAGCTTGATTTGGCTCTTGATTTGCCTCACAAACCACGATCTTTAACAACTGTGATATATTACAGAAATATGTGAAGAGGTTTAGTCAGTGGGAAATTTCCATTCATATCTCTTACAGATTTAGACTTTGTTTTGACTCATCTCACACACAGACCCAATATACTACCTCTAATGTTCATTTTCTTTTTCACAACACTTTCAGTTTGTGCTCATATGGCCTAACCATATGGCAGCTGAAAATTGCTGAATATTGCTGAGGAGAAAGTGTCTCCCGTGATCTTTCAAATGTCCAGTTGGTACTACATCTTTCTCTCTCTTTCTCTCTCTCTCTTTCTCTTTTTTGTTTATTTGTTTGCTTGTGTGTTTACTGAGCCACGTGTGGCACATTTGCATTTTTAGAAGAAAAGGAACAACCCAAGACACTTCAGTGAAGGGTACAGAGGGCTTCTTTCTCAATACCTGTCACCTATGACCTACAGCAGGGAGGGCAAGGCCAGGGCCAGGGCCTGCCAGAGTGATAGCACCCTGTCATGGGTAAAACTCACTCAGGCTGAAAAGCAGCTGGTAGACCCTAACAGCATCAGGAACAGGCATGGCCTGGTATTGCTGTGTGCACCTTGAACAGCATTCCTGACTTTTACCACCAGCATATTGCCCCCACACACATCACTTTGTTTTTTCGGAGATGCTTCCAAGGAGGTTTGAAGAAGGCAACTGGTGCCTCACCCTATATGTCTGCTGAAGGGGTCAACCTGAAAATGATCCCCAAAATTAGTATCACACTCTGCTCACTGATATGTAGGAAAAACAAAAACACTCACACACAGAACTGTTTCTATAATATTTATTTTTCTGATTCTTCCATTAAAATGTGTAGATACAGATCATATACTAAATTACCGGTCCTCTGCAATACAATTCGTGGCACAAGTTATTGTATACCCTCACCTGAAATATTTTTTGTTAGACGTTCATCTTCAGTTTTTCACCTTTCCATACTTTTTGTAACTTCTAAGTATTGTGATCAGGTTATTCAGCTATGCAATATAGGAGAAGGATTTAAAGCAAAAGAAGGTAGAGAAAAAGAATTTATCTCAGATGGAAGAGCCAATACCATTAAATGCATTCTTCTAAGACATCTACATGATGCACATCAGTGCAGGGTTAGCTGGGCAGAAAATGTTCCTCCCCTAAAGGCATTTCAATATTCACTTAAAAGTACCCAAGCAATCAGAAGCACTGAATAAATAGATGATAGTCCAGGAACTTCAGCATTTTCTTTCAGCAATAACTGCAATACCTAGAGCAGTGCTTTTTGTAGTTTGGAAGGAGAAATGTGCACATGAGGTAAATGATCACAGCTCTTTGTCAAAAAAATTACATCATTTGTTCACAGAATGACAAAAAATATGCAGAAGTCAAAAGATTAATTTTCTTTTCATATTAAAAGAAAAAAACTTTTTCTGCCAATTACATTAGCATGAGTGAAAGTAAAATCACTGCCTTTTAGAAGTTATGCTACGGGCGTCATGACATAGCTTGTATGATGGTTCTTCTCTACTGACTCTTTAGAACTGTTGATTCCATAATGAACCAAATTTCTGCAATTCCAGTCAGTTCCTGTGGGTTCTGAGATGGGTAAATGAGATGTATTTTGTGCCTGTATGTTTTATAACATGAAAGTCCAAAACAGAAGGAAGAATTTTCTTTAGGCAAGCAAAATACAGCTGGCAGACGAGGGGGGAGAGGTCTTGAATTATTCCAGTTCATTTTGAGGAAGGTTTCTGTGGCTACCTAAAAGAATGTGTCAACTTTTTCAGGCAGAAGCAAGCAACAAAGTGCCGCTCCTGTTAACAACACAGTTCTCCCACCAGTTGAAAACTGAAAACAATATAGTGTCTTTCTGACACCAAACAAGAGAAAGAAACTCTATTGTTTGAAATATCAAAGTTTCCTAAATGTTAAAGCAGAGTATAGAGTGAGATAATTATCATGCAGCCCCCAAAGTTATATTAGATGTTTGGTGTCCATACAAACTTCTCAAAAATACCTAACATAATTTGCAAGCAAAAATTTCCACCAAACGTGCAATCGACTTGGTGTAGGTGCTCTGGATTGCCCTGCCTCCCTGATAGTTCCCAAAAGTTACTTGGTGGTGATCAAAATGAAGCTCACGTTTTCATTGTTCAACACACTGTCTGCTGCCACCTAAACACCCACCTGCATGTTTTTATTTATCCAGCACAGCCTATGGGAGGCAAAAGGACACAGCGATTCTAAGGTCAAGAGAGAGGAAGGACTGTAGTATAAGGCTATATGTGCCTCCTACTGGCATCAGTCTGATATCAAGATCCAGTTGTACTGGCTGCAGTGCAACAGCCCCAGCTTTTATCTTTCTGCAGAAGTCCATGAATCAGGGACGGGATGTTGCTTCATCACAGGTCAGAACAAGTACACTGCATTTGTCCCATGTGTTAACACAGCAGAAAAAAAAAATAAAAAAAATTGAAACGGCATTGCCAGTCACTCACGTTCAATAATGCCTGCAGCTGTAGGTGTCTTTGCAAGCCTCACTGCCTTGCTGTCATACCTGCTGCAGACCAATGAGATGCCTGGGTAAAGTGCCATGGGGTTCAAGATCCCCAGAGGAATGGTAGGGATGCAGCTTCTCAGCTCAGCAAACTGGGAGGGATGTAGGGAAAGGTTGGTGAGCAGGGAATGTAGGACAAAATGGGCAGGATGATAAATTCTTAGTTTGGGGAAATGGAGGAATGGAGGCATGGATGCCTCCTCAAAAAGTATACAGCAACTTATAAGACACGAGCTACTTGGCCGTTCTGGAACAATATAGCAATTTGGGTTCATTAGCCCAGTCCTCTGCACCACCTCTAAATCAGGCATACACTTGCCTACCTCCACAGAAATAAGGCCTACTTATGCAAAATGAGGGCATTGGGATCATTTTATCAATTTTGCTTTTAAACATACAGCATATACTCTACCCACATCCACACAGAAAGAAAGGTAATGCAAGTCGCAGCTCAGATTTCCAGTTTTGCAATGACTCTAACTCTATTTAAAAATAAACTTAGAGGAATTTAGGCAGATGTCAAGTGTGAATTGCCATTACAGTGATGTAGAAACAGTTATACATTATAAAAACATATATCCAGGATTACACCTTTTGCAGTTTGTACAGAGAACAATAGCGACCTCTGTGACATGAGATGGCACACAAATAATCCAGCAGTTAGGTAGTAAAAATGTCCTTAACAGGAGGCACTTAGAACATAAGCAGGCTGACCACCCTGCAGCTGGAAACGTGCACTAATTCCACCTGCTTGTATTAACTGGTTCTGAAGGCTGAGCAATTCAGGGAGAGGTTGGAACACCCACTGGAAGGAAACAAAATTAAAACTAGAGGGAAAGTCCACTTCATTCTGTCACTTGCAAATTTCACTTTTTTAGAAGATGTATGGTGGTTTACTTTGAGAAATGAGCCAGGCCCCTGCTAGCAGAGAGAGCAGGGAGCCTGCTTTCTTCAAGAGCCTCCTCTCTGTGCTCCCCTGAGACAGCCTGATGTGCAAACCTCTCTGGGTATTATTGTTGTGATTCAGTCATTCAGTGCACCAGCTGTCGCTGCACAGTAGCATTCATTCCATTGAACAATAAATTAAATCTTCCCCAAGCGCTCACCTCAGTCTGCTCTGTGGCTGGCTGTCACTGAGCACGTGTTCTTCCACACTCTGTGCCCCGCACCCAGGAGTTCAAAGCTGACAGTATAGGCACATGGGTTCCCTCTTAGCATCCCTCCTGAAATGCATGTTTCCCTCTTCATCCCCCTTCAAACACCAAATATATAAGGTTCTTTAGTAAAGAACATGTTTGCAGGTAGGTGAACAAAGAGATACAGAGGAAAGGTAATGCTGTTGATACTCCCTGTTGAAACTGCTCTGTGGTCAGTACTGACTATGCACTGTGTTTTCCAAGGCCCTGATAAGAAAGCAGCCACAATATTTTGTTGGAGAAGTGATAGACATGTTTTCACATTGTCCTTCTTTCTGAAGGATAAGCTACTTTCTTGCACCAGGGGCTGGGGTGTTTCTCAACCCACTGCACTGAAACTCCACTGCTATGGGGATTTTCAAACGTGTGAGAAGAAACAAAAGTATACATCCAGAGTGGCCAAAATTCCAGTTCTAGCTTATTTTGGTGTCTCACTCTTTCCTTCATGCCAGGTTGTTCCTCAACACTTCTGCTTAGCTTGTGTGAGGCACTCACAACTTTACTTCAGTTTCTTAATCTAAAGGAAGACATCAACTTTTCAACCCTATGCAATACTTTGGCTTTCTGAAATATGACCAGCCAATGATGAACATCTTCATCCCGAGCTGCATCACTATGTCCTTTATTCATATTTAGTGTGACTCAAAGATTGCCATGATTACAAATTTATTGTGAGACATCTTCCAAAACTGAGAAAAAAAAAGACAACTACCACCTCACAGTAGTCTTTCTGAGATACCAAAAAAGGTTGAGAACTTTGAATTTTGAAAGAAAAAGAAAAAGAAAAAGGAAAAGGAAAAGGAAAAGGAAAAGGAAAAGGAAAAGGAAAAGGAAAAGGGAAAGGAAAAGGAAAAGGAAAAGGAAAAGGAAAAGGAAAAGGAAAAGGAAAAGGAAAAGGAAAAGGAAAAGGAAAAGGAAAAGGAAAAGGAAAAGAAAAGGAAAAGGAAAAGGAAAAAGAAAAAGAAAAAGAAAAAGAAAAAGAAAAAGAAAAAGAAAAAGAAAAAGAAAAAGAAAAAGAAAAAGAAAAAGAAAAAGAAAAAGAAAAAGAAAAAGAAAAAAAGAGCTAATGCTTTTATTTACTTACTTACTTTGTCTCAAAACAACAAGAATTGAAATAGCCAACGTTCCTGTGGTATAGAAGCACTGTTTCTAATCAGCTCTGCAAACCACCAACAAGCAGTAGCAACAACACAGACTCTAACAGGCTGTGGAAGAACCAGACTACGTTCAGTTTCCTGCAAATTGTTTTGCTGGTTTGGAGTCATTGCTCAACCTTCTGTGTCTATTATCCTCAAATTCAGTCCCCTCAAGAGCAACAAAACTGTTCTCCTTCATTCAGCACTTTACACTGTTTACTGGCTACTGTCCTAAACAATAACCAGAATGTTGGAATAATTAAGGTCATTGCTAAGTACTTGCAAAATTACCACAGGCCACTGTGCAAGTGATCATTGGATGAAATATGAGCTTTCCATGCATGCTTGCATATCTGATTCAAGACAAAACATTTTCAAGTAGGTCATGTTGAGTTTGTGAAAAACAAAATCAGAACAAAAATAAACTAATCTGCTAATGTTCATCTCTGTTTTTTTTTTTTATCCAAAACATAATTCCTCAGTTTAAGTTTGGGGATTGGTTATTTCAATTTGTTAAAAACATTTGGAAGACTAAGGATGATTAAAGCTATTAGGCAGATCTGTTATCTAACTGTCTGCGGGCATTTTGCTATCCTTGCTGGTTAATAAAGTATTTAACATGAAGAAATTCCTAGCAGAAGATAGAAGCATACAACATATTAATCTGCTATTTCAAACTATTTTGAACTGTAAAAGTGGAAAAGAGAACATTTATTCATAGATCCCATATTTTACATTAAAATTAACTGTTACATGTAGGTCAGAACAATTTTTATTGTTAAATTATATTATATTATGCTTTATTTCTGTAATGGAAAGCTACCCTCTAGCACCAAAAGTAGAACTGCTTTTGGACTTTGGATCTGTAAATCTGTTAAACCTTTTCAACACAGTATCTCAACACAGTTTGATTCTTTTAGAATCACCCAGCTCCATCCTCCTGCATAACTTGTTCTACTGACCATCATCAGAAGAATAAACCAGTATTTTTTGACAAGCTCCAGGGGCACAGCTTTTAGTCACAGCTGGATGAAGATGCCTGGGCTCATCACATACCATGGGCCAGCAGACCACATGGCATACATTTTTCATGTGGCAGAGGTACTGGGGCTGGGGACAAGGAGTGCTGCAGGTGGAACATCCCAAGCACTCCCAGCCTGCTGATGCTGCACATGCAGTCCCCCTGGAGCTGCAAAAAGCTGAGCACTGTAGCAGTGATTTCGCTGCACTGGATGCTTCCTTCTTGCCTGGTCCCAAAGCCACAGGTAAAGCTGCACACATAGAGGTGTTCCTGATGGGCAACCTCCACTCCTTGCACACTGGGTTTAGAAAATGTGTTAGAGAAAAACTTAAAAATAACCTGTGAGTGAAGTGATGAAAGTAGGATGAAAACAATAGTTTAATCTACCAGTGTAACTCTAATCTAAGGGACTTTATGTCAAGGCATTAGTATGCAGTTATCCAGCTTAGGACAGTCAATTGTCCAAAAGTTCATTCTGAGAATCTCCCTTAGCAGATTCATTGAGGGGAAAACAGAAATTACAACATAGGTGTCAAGAAGGTATAAGGTTAGTGCTAGGAAGACTTTCACATTAGTGGAATCCATCAACAGGCTTCCATCAAGAAAAGGAGAGGGAAGTGTCAAAAGTTACCAATAATGAGATTATTTTGTTTAAACAGAAGTAAAGAAAATTGGCCAGAACTTCAGAAGGCTCCGTCAAAGTTAAACATACAGAAAAACGTGAGAGTAGGTGACACTTAACATTGATAAATATGAATTAATGTGCATTGGAGGAAATGCTTTGCTAAGATTATCGAGTCCCAGGCTATTTTTAATGTCTCAAGAAGATATCTTTCCCATTTCTATGAACAACACAACAGAGAGATTGTTAGGAGGGTGATAAAGAAAGAAGAAGGAAAAAAAAAATAAGTATATGAGAAGTAGATTATAACATCATTATATTTAATTGGTATACGAAAATTCACCTGAAGTAGAGCTTCAGTCAATCCATTGGGAGTGTAATAAGAGCAAAACTTTCAATTTTCCAAAAATAATTGAGATTCTCAGAGTGATTTAGCTGGGAAAAGATAAAAAATTAAAGTCATATCATGTCCATACAGTTGAGAAGTGCTTTCCAGGAGGTAGTCTGTATACTTTTCCTTTTTCTATATTTCCAGAAACAGAATTTAAGACGTTTACCTACATTGCAACTAACTAACTAAATAAAACAGGCTAATTTGGCGTTGTTTTTCTCTAATGTTGCCAAACTTAATGTTTGGGATTAAGTTAAAACCTTCTGGAAACAAAAGTAGCCAAGTACAAAATATCCAGTCCTCTTGTGAGTAGGTACCAAGACAGAGAAGACCTATGTGCAGAGAGCAAGAGCAACATTATCTAACTGAACCCACAGCCCTGGTCAAGTCGTTCTATCTATGAGTCTAAGAGTGCCAAGTGTAAAGAAGGTCTCTCAATCTCATTGATTTTGACTGAAAGCTTCTCAGGGCATTTGAGAAACTTGTTCTATTAAAATTGTCATGTCCTTTTCTCAAAATAAGAAAAGAGTTTTGGCAGACTGATGCTGGTTCTCATGATTTTTGCTTGAAAAATAGTCCTGATCAGATCTAATAGTTCCCAAAGACAAAAAAAAAAAAAAAAAAAAAAAAAAAAAAAAAAAAAAGCACTGAACTTTGAAAGCAATAAGCTTAAAAGAAAATACTTCTATTGCATGATAAATTATTAGCCAAGGAAAATCTGTAAACACTTTCAAGACAAAGAACTAAGGGGAAAGATGGCATTCATTTTGACTATGGATGTAGAGGTCCCAGGATAGCATAAATTAATCTGGCATATCCTCTACTCTACCCTCTTGTACTTAAGAGACTCCAATCTAGAATGACTTTATTCAGCAATTTAGTATTATAGGTTCATAGTTTCCTCTCCCTATCAAAAGTCAGATTTTATTATTCTTATTTAGAATTAACTTCTTCCTTTGCTAAGTTTTTGTCTACTACTTCTGTGAGACAGCTTGCACTGAGTTGCAGCAGAGCACCACAGGCAAAGCTGTATAATTAATACACTAGAAAATTAATTAACCTTGTGCTCAGTGAAGAGATTTGTTCTCGGTAACATGATTCTGAATAATCACTTATCTCTTGCTTTCACTCAGTGAACAGTCTGCAAGCATCAGCAGCTATTGCAGGCAGTTACATCACTGATCTGTCATTCTTTCACTGCCATACCATATGGACAATAATAACTTAAATGGAGCCTAGC
The DNA here is from genome assembly GCF_963932015.1 of Anas acuta. NCBI lineage: Eukaryota > Metazoa > Chordata > Aves > Anseriformes > Anatidae > Anas > Anas acuta. The sequence goes on along the minus strand of NC_089017.1, from coordinate 42,689,312 downwards.
AGATGTTAAGGACACAGTGTATGGCTGAGAATGCACAGATAGACCCAGTGTGTTTGCATTAATTGAGATGTTTTATGCTATGATTATTATCTAATAATAAAAATATTTCTATATGTTAACATATACATGTAAGTAGTGAAAATCTGCATCTACATTTAGTTAGAGTGAGGAAGAAAGCAGATGGCACTGCAGAGCAATATTTTTAGGGAGTTAATTGATTTTCTGAGACGCACTGCCTTTCTAAAAAACAAAAAGATAAATTATGAAAGATCATTGTTTGATTCAGTTAGAGTACCAAAAGGTTCTACGTGCAGACACACAGAAAGGGGGGAATTCTTATCTGAATTCAAACAACATGAAAGTTACATATCTCATGTTCCTTACCTGCATTGTAAAATACATTCCATTTAGAGAGCAGAAAAGCCAATGCTCAATAGACACGCACTTAGAAAACTATAAATAACAAAATAAAAATAATAAAAAAGAACAAGCAAAGAAACAAAACAAAACAAAAAAGTTTGGTTTAGTTTGGTTTGGTTTAGTTTGCTTTGTGCTTTTTTTTTTTTTTTAGTACTAGCATGTTTCAGAAGTAGTGCTGGAACATCTCCTACAGTTACTGGCACTTTCTGCAACTGGTGTCCGCTGCCAGGGTCCTGGGATCAAGGTAAGCACAGTGAGAAAACCTGGTATGGTAATTCTGCTGGTACCTCTGGTAACAGCACAAACACTATACCTCTCTCTTTTCCCACTGCTTACTCTATGAAACATAGAATAAATAAATAATCAAATATAATGGTGGCTGTGTGCTTCACAAAAGGAAGTGAAAACTTTCAGAGGCTAACAGAAAAGTTCAAGCTGTGCAATGAAGCCAGCACATTTTTGCACACATACGCATACATATATGCATACACACTTGTACATACACACACACAGAGCTTTACAGATCACAGACTGGCACTTGTCTAACTTGACCTTTGGGCTGACCATACCACCTCTGTTCTAAGAACTAACACAAATTCAGGAGCATTCTCTGAATTTCAGGAAAACTCATGCAACATCTAAGTGAGAGCATCTAATCCAAATCAACAGCCTGTTTTTCCTCTATTTTACTTTTTTTCTTTTCTTTTTCTTTTTCTGTTTCTATGAACTTCTCCTGGGCTAAAGTACTATATCTATACAGTTACTTCACAGTGTCAGGGTTATGAGGGTTATTCTACTTCCTCATAAAGTTAAAAGCAGTTAGGGTAATTGCTCTATTTTCCATCTGCAAGTGCATTTTTACATTAGCTTCACCTGTTTTGCTTCTGATTGAAAGTAGAGAAAAAAATATATTTTCTACTAAGTTGAGATTGATCATACAACCTGAAATCACTACAATAAATCTATATAAAACAACAATTAAAAAAAAAAAAAAGAAGAAGCTGCATAAATTAGTCAAAATGGAAAAAAATACCACGTTGAACCATTGAATTTTTCTGCAATAAAATAAAATAAAACTCTGCACCCTTCCTCATGCAAATCACTCATGTGGCATATGTGAAGCAACTAGGAAAAAATCAAAAAAGAAAGGCAGCCAGGAAGACAGAAAGACAGAATAAAAGTTACCACACTGAAGTTGTTCCAACAAACTGAAAGTAGGAGGGAAAACAGGAGATTTCCCTGGGTACAAACAAGGGGAGAACTGCCACTCTGTTCGTAGGAGTGGGCTCTACAGTCTTCTGAGTTTACTAAAAAGGTTCCCTGATGGGCTCTAAATATTTAAAATATAGAAGGGGATCATTTAAGGAAGCACTGGGGAGATGGGTTGGGTGGCTAGAAACCACTTTGTGTATTTTAAGTGAAGGAACAACCGAAACCTCATGAATGTGTAAAATGTTGAAACTGTCGAGTCCAAAACTCTAAAAACCTCTTTTGCCTTGTGACACAGGGAAAGGTCATTCATTTTAAAAATAATTTATTGCACTTGTGGATGGATCTTGAAAGCACAAGCAATTGATTTCCCAGCACCAGAATTCAAGCAAAATGGGACTCAATGCATTCATGTCCTTAACAGTTCCTCTGTAGCCTAAGGGTTGCTCATTTCCCTCCCCTTGAGTACAGTCAAAATATCACTGCTCCCCAAGAAACCTAACCAGCTTTGAAAAGAATCTTAATCACTCTAGGAGACTAAAATCATGTTGTAAAAATGAGATCAGCAATGTAGTAATGTGTGCTTCCCATTAAGCTTCAGTTTTGACCTAAGCTTAACAAATGCACATATACCAAAATACAACTATATCATTCCATCTCCTCAGAGGCCAAAATAAACAGAAGGATGTATTGCTGAAACCCACAAGCACTGTCGATACACAAATATATTGCAGTCACACATGAATATACATACACAAGCAGCCAACATGTTGCCTAAACATAGCAAAAATGATGCACAGAAGCTTCCCACAGTTAAGCCAGCCAATATGTCTCATAGCTAAAATTCACAAACATTTGTTGCCCCCACCCAGCCTTGTGAAAATACATGTAACAAATCACTTACTGATTTGCAAATCAGGGAGAAACAGTGATTACGTACAAAACATTGGCCTCATATCTATGAGAGGTTGGCGCTGAACAGTTTTACCTCTGAAAATAGGCAGAGCACCCACTTCCCACGTCCCCACTCTGTAACCTAACCACTCAGGCCAAGCTTCAGCTGCGTTTTTCTCACAGAAAAATCTCTTAATTGTTCTGTGCTACTGTCAGCTTGCTACAGGTCTATAAGGAATTACAACACAAATGATATTTTGAGAAAAACTGCAGACATACTTCTTCCTATTTTCTGCTCCCTCTACAGATTATATCAGATAAATTCAGACCAAATTCATCACTTCTCGTAGTAGTTTTGCCCTTTTTCATTGATTAAGAAGGTAGAGGTGTTCAGACATTCAGATGAAGTTAGTAAGAATCACAACATGGTAAATATGTTTCCCTAGGAAGTACAAGAAAGTGAGTAAAAGGAGGAATGCCCTCATATGTGGTCTTTCTTCCTCTGCTGCAAAAAAAAAGTCAAAAGCTGTCGCATCACTGCCCCAGAGCAGCATGACTTAGTCAGCTGTGGGGGAGAACACCAAAGTGATGCTGCTGGCCTCACCCCCAGCATATTCATATTGTCTTTTCCATCCAGTGACATGTAACCTGTAATTTTGTGAGCAATCTGGGTGTTCCCAGCTCTCCCCTCCATGTGCATTCAGGGTAATTAGTCAGCTGTTGCAGCCTTCCCTCTTCCCAGAGGATCAGTGCTACCTAATGATCTAAGAAGGAGGCAGAATACTGCACTAATGACATTTATGGATGTTTTTAAGCAGAGAGGATTTAAAGAGGAGAATCCAGAGAAATAATACGAAAGCACTTACAAAGGCCCAACGTAAGTGATCATGACTCATCAGTACCTAGCTGAGAGAAAGGGTAGTGACAAACTAAAACACAGAAAAGATAATTTTCAGGGCAGAATCTGCTTCCCACTTTCAGCAAACAGAGAAGGTGGGCTGGTTATCATCGTTTTTAATTAGTGGTTCAATCATGACCAAAACACCAGACCCATATTAAATGAAACAGAAAGCCCACTGCTTGCTTGAGCAGTTCTGCACTCCTCTGTGCATCAGGTATGCACAGCTCAGTGCTTTCAGAGGAACTCAGCTTGTTAGTCTGTTGAGGACTTAGATTTTTAGAAATGAAAAATAAATAAATAAATAAATAGCAACGACATTAAAAAATGTAGCTATTGCAACTAAAGTTACTGCATGCTTTAGAAAATCTGTTTCAGCTCATCAGGTTTGTGCAAGGCCTAAAAGAGAGCAGAGGAGAAGCCATCACCAGTAATTTTTTCAGAGAAGGTTGCTGCTCCTCCATATAGGTCCACCTGTACTGAAGGTGGTCTCAGACCTACCTCCCCGTTTCAGGAAAGCTGCATGAAGTCTTTGATTCATGGCTGCAAAAAACTGAAAACTGAACTGTGACATAATGACTGGGCCCACCCTCATGGGAAAATATGATCTCAACATCTTCCTTTTTTTTCTAACACAGAGCAGTGTATAAGTGTACAGATAAAAGGAGCACTGTGCAGTGACGTGTAAAGAATCTCCAGTTTTCACCTCTATTTCCAGAAGCATGGTGAAGTTATTAATTCATTTGGGTACTGAAAACCTCACTGACTCAGTAGAAGAGTTCAAAACTCCCTCAGAACCACACTTCTGTACAATTGACTCAGCTAGTTGGTAGAGCTGGGGGGGAGAGGAAGAAAAGAAAAACCACCAAAAATGCTTACGCTACTTATAGCAAATTGCTATATCACTACTGTGAGTTCCAGACCCTTCAATTTTTGAGTGTGTAGCTGATGATACATGTGGTATCTGATATCTACTCTTTTTATCTCTGTTACTCTCTACAGCCTCTGAGTCACAATTATTGCTAGCTATCAAGTTGTCAATTTTTATTATTTTTTTTTATAAAGAATATTTTTAGAATGAGTTATGACATTGCAAATGCTGTGATAGACATCGTTAGCACAGCTCACGTTAAAATACCCTATCTAAGTCTAGGGATGCATCTGGAAAGAGTTTAAGCTAGCAATATCATCTGCCAAAGATGTGAATAGGATGAAATATTCCAAGAAACCTTGCTTAGAGCTAACAACTTCAGAGAATTCAAAAAGCTTTTGGAAATGGATTTATAAATCAGATCTTACTTCCTTTGATGAATAGCACAGGAGAGACAAAATAAATAAAGACAAAATAAATCAAACATGCAAACAAACACATCCTACTTGGCAGGCTCTTTATTAAGCCAACTTTTTCCACGTTGTTGAAGATTGATAAAAATATTAGTACATACCAATTCACAGGCCTTCTGTTTCCTTCATAAACACAGCATTCAGAGGTTAAGCATGTAGGATACATAATTATTTTGCAGCAATAACAGAGTAGTATAATGAAGACCTTTTGATTCAGGGTGCCAGCATGTTAAAATAGGTGTATGCAGTTAGGAGACAGACTCTTTCTAATATAACTTCAAAACAAGAATTTACAGATGGATTCAAGAAAGGCAATGAGAACACAACTGGGGGAAATGAGAGTGTGTACCCAAATGATACAGAACATAGGGAAAGGTATAATCCATATAGCTGTACATGGACAACAGCTAAAGACATTGCTGTCGTTATGGCTTTCACAATCCAGAAGAGAGCTCTGAAACAACCCTAAAAATTTACTGCAATTTTTACTGAACAGAAAGATGCTTTTCCAAAGAGCAAAACATAAGCAAAAGAACTAAGAACTCCTTGGTCAAAACTGTGGAAAATATATGTATATATAAGTGAGCCACATTTTACAATCACCTCCTAGAAGTGGAAATTCTGGACAGATTTACACAGGAAAATCACATGGTTGATGTTAGAAGGAAAGTCTCTCTTTTAAATTCAGCTCTTTCTCCATGATTTCCTTTCTTTTAACTTTCCTAGAAAGATTCAGCCAGCAATATTGTACAGGATATCCTGCTGATTTCTCATCCTGATAATTTTATTTTCAAAGACTCAAGACATTTGCCTTGTGGTCTTTCTTCAGAACTAGAGGACTATGCACCTTCCTTGCCATGAACTGAGCATTTTGCTACATTGCAAGGTACAGATTTGGCTGACAGTTTAGTTTTTCTACATTTGGAGCTCTGCAGCTTCTGCACAATATAGAGATAAGTAGTGACAGGACTAGAGGGAACAGCCTCAAGTTGTGAGGTGGTGGTGGACAGGTTACCCAGGGAAGTGATGGAGTCACTGTCCTGATGGTATTTAAGGAGAGGTTGGACATGTTTCTTAGGGACATGGTTTAGTGGGTGACATGGTTAGCTGGGGGATGGTTGGATTTTATGAAGTCATAGAGAATAATTTCTAACAAGAGGTGCTTACTGTGCACTAACAACAAATATCTATACCATCCCCCTTTTTATTTTCAAGAAATATTTTTTGTGCATTTGTTTGTTTGTTTGTAGAAGTAAACAAAGAGATTTTATAACTGGTGAAGGTAATTTCACGAACTGTATGACTTCATTGATGGAAAAGTTAAGAGCACTGGGTTAGCTCTCAAAGAGGCAGCAAAGCAAAGTGCATGGCAGTTTAAAATACCTGGGGCCAAGTTCCCTTACAGCCAGAAGAAATGCATCTACTACTAGGTGATGGCCATAAGGGCAAGGTCATCTGGAAGCCCTATAAACCTATGCAACAGTACAGAAACCTCAGTCACTAACAGAACGTCTTTGCTAGCTGAGGTGGGTGATGTGAAATGTTAACAAGTGACAGCCTCCCTGAGGGGAACTACCCTTCAGCAAGGCTGCTTCCTAGGCACCTGCTGCTATTGAACTATGCCAGAACCCAAGTTACACAGCCACCAAGTGCCTGAACCTGGGAAAGATCAACCCCTGCTAAAGACCTTCACCTTGTGACTCTTTAGAAAGCTGCACAGAGTCATGACCCTCCACCTCCTCTGTGTTGACAATACAGGCACCCACATCCGTAAAAAAGCTAACATGCTCTCCAGCTGCTGAAAATAGGCCTGTCCTTGCTGCAGTCACACCTTTGCTCTGCACAACAATGGTAGTTCTTAGCATAAGCAGGAGGCAGCTTCTTAGAACTTAACATTTTAAAAAATTCTTAGAATTTCAGGAGAACAATATACTTGTCCATCACAGTGGTTATGGTGCTTGACTACTTGCCATAGTTTCTAAAAAAAAAAAAAAAAGGATTATGCTAAATTTGTCAAATTATGTTTAATTCTGTGCATGAGGCAGAATGTTCATCCAATTTAATTTCTGTTATAAAAGTCAAAGTGGGAAAATCATAGTGCTTGTCATTTCCTTTATCCATGAAAATATTTACTATACTTTAATAAATGTGCCCAAGAAACAGGGTGAGATTGTGAGACTCTTATTTCAAACTCATTTTAAAGATTTTCATTCCCCATTCATGCCAAAATCTCTCTCTTTAACAAATGTATTTATACCCTGATTCTGCATATACATACACAGCTATAATATTGTGCAAACAGTAAGCTCCATCTTTTTCAGCACATTCATGAATCTCACTGTTTGCTGGACCACAACCTCATTCTGTAAGCCAACTACATGATTTTAGAGACTTGTTTTTGCTGCAGAAGATTTGTCATAGGCACATCCCACATGTGTTCCTTGTGCACACCAGATATACACCCCATTATAAGGCAAAATCTTACTACTTTTTAATGTATTTTTTCAGTTTCTCTGTGTACAACATAAATCTGACAGGCTGGATAACATGTCAGAATATTTTTAATTATATAATTAAAACAGAAAATAATCTAATGCTTTAAAAGTGTTTTGAAGATAATAAATAACACAAATATCTTAACTAATATATGTGTAAATTGCAAATGGAAAGATTTGTATAGTATTCAGGTGCTTTTTCAGATGAACACAAGCTTTAACTTTCTACGGTGTTCCTGTGTCATCTTTTCATCAGAAACAGAGAGCTCCAAAATCTCCCCGGAACTAGCCTTTCATCATCTAGCCTGAATTAAATGGGAATCGTTCTGCTGGGTGAGCCATAGAAGTGTCTGAAGTTCTGTTGAGACACGCATCTGAACTTTCTGGTGATTCTTTGGAACCTATCCAAACTTACTGAGATTATGAAACTAGTTGAAAATAGAATAGCTACACACTTTTTTTGGTTGATGTTTCTGTTTCTTCCTGCTTTAGACTAGACCATAAAATCTATGAGAACAACAATTATCTCAGGCAATCCTGCCAACTCCACTGTTTTTCCCAGGAGCCTGCTGTTTTTTGCCCTTTCATATGGGTCTAGTGGAAACCCCAGCTACATGCTGCTGCTTCTAATGACAGGGTTTACAATTGGCATGGGACGCTTGGATGCAGTGGTGGTTCCACATGTGATCAGATAATGGCTTCTACACTCTGGAAAACATCAGTTCCTGACCACAGCAGCCAGAGAATTGCTGTCAGTTTTAAATTGGTAAATTAATAACAAACAGATTTTTTATTTCATGGAAGTTTATCTGATTCTGCAAATATCTATGCATTTCTAAGCTAGTTTTCCTGTTTAAAAGACGTTAGATTTTTAACTCATATTTGTCTATGGGAAAGATCCATATAAAAATGAGTGAAATAGATCTTTTATTGAAATAGGAAAACAGAAAAATTGACTTTCCTGCATATGATAGTAAACAATTCCAAACCAGGGAAGACAAAGGCAGCATTAAGCATCAGGTGACAAGGTTCTGCTTTTAAATAGATAATAAATAAATGACCTTTCTTTCAATGCTCCTTTCACTTACAACTGCAGACAAGGCAAAACAAAAGGCAGATAATTGCTGTATGTCTTCACAACATCTTTTCCTATTTAATGACTCTAAGATGGCCAGCTGACTAAACTGTTGTTGACATTTTACCTCTGGACAGCACTGAAAAGCCAATATCCTGAATTTTTACTTATGTCTGTTCATTTGCTTTTAACTAACACTTGACTGGTTTTGAGAAGCCTGAATACATGCAAAATACCATACTTCTTTCCATGTGCCCTAAAATCCTTTTGAAAATCAATGAGTTTTGACCTGACTGTTGCCAAGCCTTTGCAGAAACTTGGTTTTCCCCAGCCAGTCACTTTTTCTCTGAGTGCAGGGACTGTGCTTGTGGACAGGTTTGTGTGAAGACCTGAGGTAACATTCTTGGCACTTTGACTACTTTGGATGAGTGTTTAAGGCTAAGCTCATTCATTTAGTCTTACATATAATGGTAAGAATGATGAAAGACAGACTTTACTGCTGCTTTCTAGAGAGCAACAGCTAAGAATATTTTTGGCATAGATGTGTTTTGTCAAGGATGCACTCATGAGTCAACTTTCCCAAGTAATAATGTAAAAGTATATATGCTAGGTTATAGATTTACAATGAAATGTGGTTTAGCCAACAATTTAGTAATTGAGCAGGTTGTTTACGATATATTTGTAAGTAGAGGTGAAAATATTTTGATTCACAGGTGATGTGTGCATGATCATGGCAACAAACAGTAAGTAATTAATCTGCAGATAGTTCTTTGAATTGTTTGCCTGCATCCTACAGCTCACACTCTGCACAGAGAAGTCAGTGAGACAAGGGGGTGAATTTGAAGTACAATAGTTGTTTGCTCTACACTGTATCCCTGGTGCTTATTTATAGTGACTACCAGGCCTGAAAATTTCAAAGTGGAGAGATTTAAAATGAAAAGGTACTTCACACAAAGGCATATTTCCAGTGCTTTAATAACATCTATGAGTGGTATCGGTAGAGAGCTGCTAGCACTCCAAAAATTCAGTCCAGTATATTTACATCAATTCTCTTAGGAAAGGTTTCACACTCTAAATTAGTGACAGCCTGTTGTTTGCAATGCAAGGTGGAGAAGTATCAAATACATTTGAGCAATCTGAAAACAACAACAATGAAACATAGTAATTGTATTAATCATAATTAATATTAAGCACAACCCTTAGGCAGTGTCTCAGTGAGATGTCTACATGTGTAATATAGCTGCATTAATACTGTTTATTTTCTTGTGTTATGAGCAAAGCATATCATTCACATACATTGAGACTTCTCATCCATTCAAGTAATTATCCTAAGGTTTTGACTGTGGATAAGAATGACCAGACTCTTTCCACTTTAATTTGCACAATATATTCTCCTCCACTTATTGCACATTGTGCGTAAATTGCTGAAGTACCGAATTAATAATGTCATTTATATCAGCTCTCTCGGAAATCACTGAGCTTTTGTTCAATATTAGACTGTCACTAATGCACATAAAATTGCATCATACCATGGGCTTTATACAGACATAGTTCCATGTGACACAGAATGGTGTAGCTTGAAAGGATACCTAATCCCTTTCCAAGAAAGAGACCTGAATGTGAAACCATATTGAAGCTTCACCCATCCTCCTTCTGCCTCTTCTGAGTGCCTCCTAGTGATTTAACCTTGAGCTGACTCTCCAGTCCCTGATCACAAAGACTTATTTTTTAACTTTTGAAAAGAAAAGGGAATATTTCTAGTACATTCTCACTCAAAACCCTTTTAATATTTGCATAAGATAATATCAATCTTTTTAATAATCTATTTTTAAACATATCAATCTATTTTAAAATCTACCATAATACAAACCTGCAAATTAGCTTTCCACAAATGAGGACAGGCAGGCAGGCAGGTAGTTAGTCACTCCTGAAGGAGTAGCAACTTCTGCATTCCAACATTTTTTTCTTTTCTGGAAAACAATTCCCACACAATAGTAACTCTAGCTCTCCTACCTTTGCACCTAAAGATCAACACAAATCCAGATGAGTAGAAAGAGATACATTTAAATGCATAACCTTTAGCTATAAGCTAACTCTTATCAGCAACCTAAATGCAGGTTCGGGACATCCAGCTTTAGCAAGAAATTCATTCTCCTCATATGTACATTTAGGAGGCCCACATTCAGGAGTAGGATATGCTCTACTATTTTGTGAATTTTGTGAAATTTCCAAAAGCAGTAACCAAGACCTTACAGTATGATGCATAGTGTGATGGGTGTAGAGACTGAATTATCCATTTACAATAAGGGTCTTGCCAGGAGAGGCCATGGGTCAGGGACAAGACAACATGCAACAACGTGCAGTGCCATTGCTTTTGTGCATCTTGCCACTATGTTCACTACAGGGATTTTCACATACATTCAAGGTATATTCAAGTAAATATGGTATTAAAAATTATATCATGGAAATATGGCCATTAAAATTTGTTTGAAATGTCAATACAGTCTTCATTCCTAAAAAGAAATCTAAGCTTTCCATTCAACACAAAGTCTTTTAGCAAGCATTTGAAAGTGATGACCACAAAATATGCTATCTCTTAACACATACCTTTTGTGCCCCATTGTAACTAAGTACTGAATGTTTGCTCTTTAAGCATCAAATGAGTATGCTAGAATATTATTGTTTCTCAGATGTATTTTCCCTTTCTTGAGTACATCTGTATTACTGATGTTTTCATATGTTTTGATAGTACTACTTCTGTGGTCAATGAAGGTATTTATGTACTCCCACAACATACTGAGCATCTCCCTGATGAATCACTTTCCTGCCTTTCTTTGAAACACCAAAGGATGATTATGACAGCGCCAGGAAGGTGATGAATTCACTTTGTCCTTCATGTTCAAGGCTGCATAGTAAATTGCGGTACATTTAGTCACCATAGTGCGGAGCTGGCAAGTACATGAGGTTTTTATGCAATTACTGTCTCTCTTTCATTGTACTTCATATCCCCTGAATGTCATTTCACTTTCTTTTCTAAAAAATCCATGCTTTTTTAATTACTTCCATCACTTCCTCTTCTTTTCACCCTGATGAAACAACTGATCCTTTGTGTTTAGCATACGTATCTATAAATCTGTGCAAAATAATCACTAAAGATTATAAACTGTCTTAGCAAGGTAGGGGAACTAATAGTTTTTAATTTTTAACAACATATTGGCATTTAACCTAAATATGATGTAGTCAGGACAGTCAGTTAACACTTGCTAGAAACTGCTTATGCATATGCAAGTAATTCCTACATCTCTTTTTAATGACTCGTTCTTACTCTAGCCTACCCCTTCCTTTCATATTGCAACAATTCTTGATAACAATATGTTCAAAATGATGTACTAGGATGCAAGTTCCAACATGCAGCTTTCAGAACAACCCAGAAATCATATTAGGTTCATAGAATCATAGAATCATAGAATATCCTGAGTTGGAAGGGACCCTTAAGGATCATCAAGTCCAACTCTTGACACCGCACAGGTCTACCCAAGTTCAGACCATGTGACTAAGTGCACAGTCCAATCTCTTCTTAAATTCAGTCAGGCTCGGTGCAGTGACCACTTCCCTGGGGAGCCTGTTCCAGTGTGCAACCACTCTCTCTGTGAAGAACCCCCTCCTGATGTCAAGCCTAAACTTCCCCTGCCTCAGCTTAACTCCGTTCCCGCGGGTCCTGTCGCTGGTGTTAATGGAGAAAAGGTCTCCTGCCTCTCGACACCCCCTTACGAGGAAGTTGTAGACTGCGATGAGGTCTCCCCTTAGCCTCCTCTTCTCCAGGCTGAACAGGCCCAGTGCCCTCAGCCGTTCCTCGTACGTCTTCCCCTCCAGGCCTTTCACCATCTTCGTAGCCCTCCTCTGGACACTCTCCAACAGTTTCATGTCCTTTTTATACTGTGGTGCCCAGAACTGCACACAGTACTCGAGGTGAGGCCGCACCAGCGCAGAGTAGAGCGGGACAATCACCTCCCTTGACCTACTAGCGAGGTTGTCAGCTTTCATGAATAAATATGACCTAGCTGACACCGATTATTGCAGTCAAGTCCAAAATAAGAGCGATTGCCTAAATTTATATGGAATAAAAATATTGATGATGACAATGATGATTATGATGACAACAATGATGATGATGATGATGATGATGTATTTGTAAAATAAATTCCAATACTGTTCATGGCACCAGTCCAGTAAATGAAGTCATACTGCAAAAAAGTGCATGTCAGCAACTTAACACACTTCAGTGTAGATGAACAGGAAGCAGTGACCATTGACTTAAAGATACATTACAGGGCTTCCCAGCTGAACTTTCTGCTTTTGCAGTTGTGCTTCCAATTAAAGTTCAGCTGAGGAAAAGATACAGCACAGCAATCTTTTACAGATGTGAAACATGCTGTGACTAGGAACCATGACTGAGGATAAGAGATCACTAATGCAACCTGCTGAATGAGATGATGTCGCACCATTATCCAAATTTATATTATTGGAGACAGAAAACACAAGAAAGCACTAAACCAGAATACTCTGTTCTGTAGTAAAATCAACACTTAAAAGCTCTTAAAAGGAGCTGCAGAAGTCTTTCACTTATTAGTGAAGCTTTGAGATAGACAGAGTTACAGTACTGAATGCTGCTTAATAAGTGCATATTAATAATTATCAGTATTAAATGTAGGATAAAAAAAAAAAAAAAAGAAAATAGAAAAAAAAAGGAAAAAGGAAGGAAGGAAGGAAGGAAGGGAGGAAGGAAGGGAGGAAGGGAGGAAGGAAGGCAGGAAGGCAGGAAGGCAGGCAGAAAGAAAGAAAGAAAGAAAGAAAGAAAGAAAGAAAGAAAGAAAGAAAAAGAGTTCAGTGAACCAAAGCTGGCTGCTGAGCCAAGTTCACATACTAATGTCTGAATATATTTATGTTGCACTCAGACTCATGTACTTCCATAGTAGGAAAATCATATAATCATAGAATGGTTTGAGTTGGAAGGGTCTTTAAAGACTATCTAATAACAACCCCACTGCCGTGAGCAAGGACACCTTCCACTACAATAGGATGCTCAAAGCCCCATCCAAACTGGCCTTCAAGGCCATCACTTCCAGGGATAGGGCATCCACAACCTCTCTGGGCAACCTACTCCATTGCCCCACCACCCTCAGAGTAAAGAATTTCTTCCCTATATCTGATCTAAATCTCTCCTCTTTTTAGTTTAAAACCATCACTCCTTGTTCTGTCACTACACTTCCTGAGCAACGGTCCCTCCCCAGCTTTACTGCGGCCTCCCTTTAAGAAAACTTCCTTGAGTACTGAAATCTCCCTTCAAAATTCACACAGTTTAATAGCTGGAATCACGTAAGTTTTGTAAAGGATATGTGCATATAGTCTGATTGTCTGTGGAATATATGCATCCAAATTACAACAGAGAAAATATGCTTTGAGGATGGTATTTTTGTATCTGGTTCTGCTGTAATACCAACACAGCAGTCTCAAATAATCTGAAAATCTGTTCTGCAACCCAGTATATAATACTGACATGCTTTGTTTTGCTTTGGTTTTGGTGTTGTTTGTTTTTCTTTAAGACAGAAATTCATTAAGGTTTCTGAGCAATTAGGAGAAATATACACTTCCTGATGTTAGACTACTTCATGCTTAACTGTACTAAGTTGTTAATATATCATTTTGCTAAATAAATGGTTCAGATAACATTGATAGGTAAAGAATGTTGACATAAATAATGTTGACACATTCATGCCACTGTGTTACAGTTGTTCAGATTTTAAACACTGACAAGCAGTATTCAGCAGTCTTACAGTGTCTGTGCCAGATGGAAAGTTCTGTTTGGGAAAGAAGGTACACCTTGCCTAAAGTGACATTATCCCCAAAAGTGACCTTGTTTATTTGAAGCACAACATCATCTGGAGATGGGAACAAGGAATAGTTTGCTCATCTCTCAGCATACATGACCATAACACAAACAATTTACTACCTAGATTTTGCCAAGGGTAGCAAGGAAATGAGGCTCACTGTTGGCTGAAGAACAGTAAATTTTGATAAAGTGCATTCCTAGAGGATCTATCCCAGAATAAGCAGATGTCTACCTTGCAGTGTTTTGTAGGCTTTACAAATGTGATTGTAAAGGTGGGAATAAATGGAAAGGTAAGTTGCAATTTCATCAGCAGCCATGGTTTCTTTTGCTTTCTCAGACAGTTTAAGAGAAAACAAGGGAAGGTGTTTTGGGGGGCTACAAATACCTTCCAGATATCTCCAACAGAGTGGTATTTCAGCCTGACCATTTAATTCCTGCAATAAGTTTATTTACTTTGTTGTTGTTGCTGTTATTGTTGTTGTGATAATTTATGTGGCTATGCCAACGACTAAACAGCTTGGCTCCTGTAATGACCAATTCCAGGCTTTTTCAGATATGAAGGTTTCTCTCATTTAGAAAATCTGGCTGCTACAGTTTGTATGATAGAAAAATCCTACTGGAAACTCAAAATTACCCTTTACCTTTATTTTGTTAGAGAGCTAAGGCACAGTCATCATTTGGATAAAACAATACAGCAGATATCTTCCAAATGACTCTGGGAAATATACTATACTATTTTAATTCCAAAATAAAGCACTTCATTTTATCTTTAGGGTGTTTATGAAAGTAACTAAATTTCTATCTACCATAATAAGTGATTTTCTGGGGCTTAATATATTGTCCTATCTCTTCCAGCTGCACAGATGACCTTCATATGTATACATCAGGAGTAAAGAAACTAATTTGAAAAATGTATTTGGGAATATCTGATGTCCAAACTACTCCATATGACACACACAGTTTAAATTTTCTAAGATTCTGACTGGTTAAATAGTTAAATCCACACAAATATTTTTGAACACTTGGTCTTAATATTTCTTTTATAATGAAAAAGTATATATATTACAGAAAAAAGAAAACAAGAAAAAAGAAAAAAAAAAAAAAGTGGGACATTTTAATTGGTATGGGGACATGACTGTAAATCCTATATCTGAAAGTGCAACCCTTCCCTTCCCTTCCCTTCCCTTCCCTTCCCTTCCCTTCCCTTCCCTTCCCTTCCCTTCCCTTCCCTTCCCTTCCCTTCCCTTCCCTTCCCTTCCCTTCCCTTCCCTTCCCTTCCCTTCCCTTCCCTTCCCTTCCCTTCCCTTCCCTTCCCTTCCCTTCCCTTCCCTTCCCTTCCCTTCCCTTCCCTTCCCTTCCCTTCCCTCGTAGCTTAATATAAACAAAATTGTAGGACACAAAAGAAATCATATTAGTATGTTTCAAAAAGTACTTATAAGAAATATATATTAATTAGGGAGGAGGGTACGGTATTGGTTGAGTTCATGTGCTAGGTTTCGTTAATTCTTAATGCAGTTTCACCCATGACACAGGCACAATGACTGCACTTTGCAGATACCATCAGCAACTTTATGTGTATTGTAAAAACACTGTTGTACTGAAGACACTCAAATATCGAGTAAAAAAATCTTCTTGTTGAGTTTACAACATTCCTGCAGATATTTACACATCAGTGGTTTCAGTGTGTACAAATCATAGGGAACAAGTTTTCCTCACCCCACCCACAGATCCCATCAAGTGTAACCTCCACTGAGGAAAATTAACATATTTTCAAGCTTAAGGACCCACCACATTTCTAATAACAGTCTTCATAACCAGTAGCAAGCAACACAAAAATGTAAGTACAAATTATTTTTCTTTCCTGTTTTTGTTTTTTTTGTTTGTTTTATTGTGCTTTGTTTTTAAGTCTTAATAGATTGTATTCATTGACCTCAGATTCATCGGCACATTTTACATGATTTGGAGGAGAGACTTCTGTTATCATAGAGCTGGATCTTTAAAGGGGTGAACATTGTGATGCTCAGTATTGAAAGTCACTGTCCTATGTTAAGTGCATGGCTGCATAAACCTGGAAAAATGGGCTTAAACTACTTCTGACTTTTTCCTGTTCTGATCTAATGTTATCTCAGGTAGGGTGTATGGAGCATTTATGAAGCAGGCAGCCCACAGCAGCTGCCAGAGGCAGACATTTGACCACTGCTGAGTTCTAAAAATCCCAATATCAGGTGCAGGCATTCTCTGAAGTCTTAAGTTACATAAGAGAGGGCCCAGATCACTTCCGGGTAGGAGGATGGGCACAAAAATGTACAGTAAGCCCCACTTCACTCACAGGGAGGAGGCCTGAAGCAAAGAGCAGCAGGATTATTGCAAGTCACCCACTGGAGCTCCTAGCTCAAATGTAAGGAAAAAGTCTGGGACACTCTTCAGCAGTTCTCTAGTAAGCAGAGGACATTACTCCACTTGCTTCTCCTCTTTATAAGCAGAACATGCCTCGAAAATATCTAGGGAAAATGGAAAAAGAAGGTCTATTTTGAAAACTCTTCCAAGCACTATAATATGAACATATTTTTATGTTGGAGTTAAAATGTAATGGTATACACAAAGTCCTTCCACAAGGAGGATGTTGAGTTTAGGAAGGTGTTAGTTTACTCTTTGGTCCTCACAATCAGATCAAAATGCCTTAAGCAAATAACACAACATATGGTTGAATAGCCCAAAGCATACTGATACGTTGTTGCCACAAAGACCCCACATATCCGGGAATACATCATTTCTATGGCATTTCTATGGCCTTCTATGGCATTGGCAATGTGGGCAGAGGCTGATTGGAGTTGTCTTTGGTAGAGAATCACAAAAGCATTCTTCAAAACCAGTGCTCGGAAAACATGTTTGATTTTTGAGCATGGTAAACACTGATCTGGGTGGGACTGATCATGTAGGAAGGGAGCAGATGGCACTGGGGAATCCTGGCAGGGACAAGATCACATGCTAATGAGTCTTTTTAAAAACAAGGAGACTGGGAACAGGCAGATGGAGCAGTGTAAAGGCTGAGAGTAATATGGGCAAAGGGGGCTTCATTTTAATTACTAATTTTTTAATTGAGAGTATTAAAAACATGAATCAGGTGGGATTGGGCAGCTGTGAAAGGACATCTGGGACAGGATAAAGGATGGCAGAGATCTGGGAAGAAAAAGAGGGCAGTGCTTTGTGAGGGCGCTTGACAGCAGCGCGTCATATCTACCCAGGCCTGGAAGCCAGCTGGGGACCTCTCCTCTGCCTTGAAGATGCATCATTTATCCCCTGGGTAAGTATCCGTCCTGGACCAACTGTAGATAGTGCCACTCAGAAAGTGCTTCTCTTCTGCATGTGTCACAAAGCAGTCAGTGCCATCCTCCATGCAAATGTTACTCCCATGTGTTCTGTGCATCTCAGCTTCCCTGCAAGAGAAGCACAGGAAAAAAGGACGATGTTATGATCATGTTCTCTTTCTGGTTTTTAACTTTTTGCATTATTCAAAGGCTCTGTTGAGATACCTTGTCTAATACTCAGTGCATATTATTTATTATTGTTTATGCAGTACACTTACTTTCTATGTTTATTTAGATTTTTTAAGTATTTTCAATCAAATTTAGTGATCTGAACTGCTAGTCATGCTGACAGATATTAAAATTGAAATGTATCTTCTACTTGAAAAAATTTCAGGTTTGTTTTAGTTGTGATTAAACAATAATCTTCTTAAAAGACAGAATCAGGACAAAATATGTTGGCCAGCACAGACAACAGGGAGTGTCAACGTGATTTCTTATGGCTGAAATTCAGATGGCTCTAAAACTCAAGAAGCTTGTTAATATGTAGCATATTCATTTAATGTTACATATTCCTTTCTGTTTAAAGAACAGAAAATAAACATTATAAAAATGGTGAATAACAATACATTTTTTTTCTTAATTATATTATTTTTGCTGTTGATTACAGTAATTTTAAAATAAAAATAAAGTAGTTTTTAGAGCACCACTCTGACATGATTTCTATGAAGTGATGTATAGGCAGAGACTTTAGAACTCAGCAAGACGCAGAAATCACATGGCTGTCAGGTATGGCACAAAAGCTCATGCATGTTCAGATTTTGTAGTTATACAGATATATATTCATATAGGGTAAGGGGGACAGTCATCAGTTACTGTTAGTGTTACTATCTGAAGGGAGTCTTATGAATCAGTTAAGGACACTTAAGCTTGAGTAATTCCTTTTTCGCCCACATAGTAGTGATACACGTTTTCAGCCAGGCAGAGTAAAATGATGTTTAGCCATTGCAAGTTGATAGACACATACGTTTTTTTTTCATTTAGGGACCATGTTTGTTTCTGACACTATCACTTTTGGCAGTAACATAGCTTCTCCTTATTTGAAAATGTTTTCATTTATAACATAGTCAGTAAGGAATGGGAATTCACTTGTCGCAAGGTGACACAGACTGTGTACCCTCAACCAAAACATCTTTATAAAATATTCAAACAGTTGCACTTAAGGGGTATAAAACATTGGCCCAACTAAGGAGACATTTGTAAAAAATAAAAAATAAAATAAAATAATGTCAAGATTTGCTCAGAGTCTTCAATACAAATCACATGATCAAATAGATACAGCAAGTTCTGCATTCTTCGTTTTTGACTGTGTGTTAACGTCTTGCTGTCCCATCATTTTCCAATTCATAAAGTCCTGAATGTTACAATAAGACCTGAGAAGCATAAAGAAAGACACTGCCCTGTTCTCTCTATGTTTTAGAGTATATTTTGTGGAAAGAGTTATTGAAGCTATGCTTTATAATAATTCCTCTTCCATCTTCACCCTCAAAGCACACCCCCTGAAAAACTAAACATAAACCAGATCAGGCTGTTTTATTCACATACATGCAGACTACATGTGGTCCGGGAATAAGTGACACACAGTTCATATTCTGTCTCATCTCTTCTAGCTGTCTATGGTATCCTGCCTGCATCCTTTGTTTTACACAAATAGGCCAAGCATGGCTGTCTGCCCAGCAGGAGTCATGCCTAGTTAGGTCTTATTGCTTAACAGCAGTTTTCATAACAGGCCATAAAAATTAAAGTGGCAGCCATAATAGCACTGCATGGGGTCAGAGTGCATCAGCTTTTTGGCCCCAGTGCTAGAGGATGGATCATTGACAACAGTGGAAGTCAGGTTTTTGTACTACATTAGGAAGACCAATTATGCATATTATTTATGAATTCATCTGGAGTCAAGTCCCAGTTTTGCAAACAAAAATGCAAACATGTTTGCAATATCCAACCTTGACAACCACTGCCCCCACCCCCCAAAAAAAAACAAAAAAAAAAAACACCACCTCATAACTTCTTACCTAAGGTCACTATTCGTCAAACTTAAAACCAAAACACTTTAAAAAGATGTTTCTTAAAAATCTTAAGAAAAGAAACATATGGCCTGCTCGCAGTTGTACTGATTAAACTAATTCCTTGTAGGTGTCTTTCTAAGCTGTTCCTTAAAGCTGTACAATAGATTTCATAACCTTAGTATTCTAGCCTTCCACTTGAAAGTTTTTCTTCCAGCCTAAAAATCCATTGCACTCTTGAAGTTTGATATCAGACTCCTCTCCAGATTAATTTAATTTGAATTTATTAGTTGTTTTCTGTTTTTCAGAAGTAGATTTATTATTTATTTTTTTTTACAGTTCTGATAGTTCTTGTTTCTCTCACATGATTCTTGTATTAATCCATATATTTCTTGCAATGCAACATACAAAACTAGATAGTTTGCTGGTCAGGAGCTCCCAAATTGATATCCCAGAAAAGCTACTAGATGCTTGCTCTATTCTATCACTAAGGGCATAAGTGAAACTCTTAGCAGTCATAGAGCCAACGCAGATCCCTGAAATCCTTCCATACTTCCTTCCATTCACCAACAATTTTCTCTCCCACAAAATTGCAGTTTGGTTATGATTGACCTAGTACTTCTGCACTCATGTGATGTTTAGTGGAGACTATAACTCTCTAGCTTGCCTTTGGAATATTATATGAGATAGTGCCAAAGTCTGCACTTAAAATCTGTCACAGCTATCACTTCTCACCAATGCACAAACTCTGTTACCAGTTACAATTTTAAAAAATTCATCCTATTTATTATTTGTAACTTTATTATGTTGTGGGTGTTCCTTCACTACTGTCCTTTATTTGTTCCATTGTTTTTCTTGAAAAACTAGCAAAAAAAAAAAAAAAAAAAAAAAAAACAACTTTTAATGTCTAGCCTTTGATTCTTGAAGAGCATTTTAATATTGCTTCGTATGGTTATAAATAATAAATATGCAAATCCTGCAAGAAAATCAGTAGAAAGTTTATGATAAACTAATTGCAAATTTTGATTTTACAGTGTCAGACTGGTCATCAATAGGTGATGCTCAAGAATTAATTTCTTCAAAGCAGTCTTGCTATTTTCATTTATATTATAGAATTAGCTTAATTGCTTGTTTGTTTGTTTCCAGCCACAAAGCACATTTACTTTTGCAATTCTACAGTTGCCAGAATAGTCTTTCATTGGTTAGAAATACTTTTTTTTTTTTAGATTTGGATTTTATATGAATGCTTTTTTGTTGGTGGTGGAGATTTTTGTTTTGTTTTATTTTTCACAGTACTAATTCCATGTCCCTATTTTAAGCCAAACACACTTTGATTACCAAAAAATACCTCATCCATATGAATTTAGAGTTACTTCAGAGATGTTATGAGGATAAATAATATTGACTTTTATTCACAGGGAGCAGCAAAACACTCAGAGCAGCTTCAGAAAGTAAATATGTGCTTTGGACTACTTTTACATTTTTATTTTTTTTCATTAAACTGGTGACAATACAAGGACTATCCACATCCTATCTAGGTCACATGAGGTAAGGTGTCAGGTCAGTCAAGTTCCACATCCCAAGAGAAGAAATGAAGTGGAAACTCAATAAACCTCAATTTGACAAGACTGCGTTAATGTTACCTTAAGCAAACACCAGTGTCCCACACACTCCACATTTTGGGGAAAAAGGATTCCAGTCTCAGTAACCTTAAGCAAAATGTATTAGGAATTTAAAACCTGCCAAGACAACCTGAAAAGTCACCTTTGATGGATAAAAAGGAAAAACATAAAACTGATTTTATTTGGTTAATTTTCACGGGAGAAAATTCCTTTTTACTTTTCTGCTCTGCCATTTATCTGTTTTCTGGATGACGAGGGATTTACATTGATTGCAGTAAGAGCCCTCATCTGATTTAAGTCTCACAGGGGCTTTACAGCATCCCTCCACTGCCCTGTTTCCTCTTTCTCCCTTCGCCTATATTTCTTCTATAGTACAACATCATGCACCATGGCACTGCAGGCATCAAGCTGCATAGTTCTCACCCTGTTACTATGGAACCAGTGCTGTCTTGGGTGAACACTAAGGAAATCCTGAATCCTGACATTTTCTTGGTATTAAATCTGCAGTGGGCTATTTTAATTGATGTTTATGCTAGTGCTGCTTTTCTCTGTCCTTCTCTCAGACGGTTAGTGTTAAGGCAGATGGAAGTTTATTCTCTGTCTGCCTGGTCTTTTTACAGAGTGCAAGGGAGAGTACTGCTGGAGTAGCCTCAGCATCTGCCCCAAGGGAATAGACTGTGCTAGCTGGCACTTTTCAGAAATGCCACTGGAGACTCAACAGACAGCATTATGCCTCCTCCCCTACCAGGAACTGAGATCCTCTTTCATGAGAAGAGTATTAAGTATGTTCTCTTACTTGCTGGCCCAGACACACATCAGAACCAAATAACAGGTTATGCTGCAGTCAACAGTCTGCTGACATAGCTATTTAATGCTAAGATATGTTTTTCTTGCTTTGTGTTTTCCCCCTTCTGAACACAGCTTTTGTGGAAAAGCCCTCAGTCACGTCCTGGGATCTGTTTACCTTCTCAAGTAACAGATGCATGAAATTACATGGATCAATGTGATTGATTAATGCTTTAGTTTTTCATATCTGTAATGTTTGGTACATGCAGTACAATTCTGAAGACTGTGAAGAAGAACAAGAAAGATGGTAAGTGGGAACACCATGCACTACTAGAGACAGAGGGACTAAAAAGGCAGCAGAAAGGAAAACTTTGATGTCAGTATTTATCTGGCACAAAATGCTGCATTCTAGTCAACAGCCAATATCTTCCGTACTGTCTTCATTGTTCATTGTTACGCTATTCCATCAGAACCCATGTGGTCTTTAATACCCATTGTTTTAAGTTGTTGAAGACAAACACAATTTATCCATATTCTCTCAAACAGCAAAATGCGTGAATAGGACTGAGCTGAGAAACTTGACATTGTCTTATTTAAATATCAAAATTAACATTATTGAAGTTATTTTACCTATTCTTAGATCATGTTTAGCATTAGCAAAATCAAGGCCATGAAACTTTTAACAGCAATAAAGTTTTTTAAAAGCTAAGAAGGTTTTGTTGGAATAAAAGTTTGCTTTCATCCTACCTGCTAATAGCTGACACACATCTCTTCTGCCCTTAACACTTGCCTCTCTTAAATCATTCCCCTGTTATAGCTACAATAGCATTAGCAATACATGTTTGAAAATGGTCCTTTGGAGAGCTTGCATAGTGTATCCTGATACACTATATGTTGTTGTCACATGCCAATTGGTCATCAAATATATGTAAACACTCTCTCTCTAAGTGCAATTATAACACTTCTCAGTAATCCAGAGAACCTAAACATCAGAGCAAGCAATTTAAAATATCCTACCCAATCCCTTACTTCCAAAAATCCACAGTTGAATGTGCACAGCCACAAATGCATTCATGAATTTGGCTAACATTTCAGCTGCACTTAAACTAGGTTCAAAAGAAACACTTGTGTTCATTAATGGGAATACTACTATGACTTACCAAATAACTTGGGTTAAGGAGTAAATCCCTCCTAAGAGTGCTGAGTAATTATTCTGGGAGAGCGCTCAGTTTGCATAGGCCAGGAAATAAAGCAGGTCTTCACTGGCAGCAAACCATGAGTGATCAACTGTACCAGGTAAACTTGTATGCACAATTTTCTAAGTTAAAAAAAAAAAAATGTTCATCTTAAGTCTCCTTAAAACAAGTGGAGGAGAGTACATCTGCTTACTCAGCTCAAATATAAAAGACCTATCTACCAGTCCTCACAGCACAAATAGTATCTCTCACACCCAGCAAAGAATGATACCAATGCATACTAGAGCTTCCACCTCTCCCTCCTTGCTCAAAATCAATTGTAACACACTTCTGACACACACCGTGGCCTTTCTGGAGGTCACGAGATTGTGAAGTGCTAAATTCCTGTTACTCAAACTTGGCTTTGACACTGCCCGACCGTTGATATACAATACCTGCTCTGGTACACCAGAGAGTCAGCATGGCACCATCCTTATCATTGCTTGTTTGCTATAACCCCAAGGCAGGGCTTAACTGGCCACAAGCATTTGCTTTCACAAAACATTGTACAGATATGTCTGCCTGTCTGTATTCTTCCCTCCTGCAGTTTTATGAAGCAAAAAATTCCACATGTAATTTCAATTTATGTGTGATTGAGAGTTTTGTTTGTTGTTGTTGTTGTTGTTGTTGTTGGTTGGTTGGTTGTTTTCTTAGTTGATCTGTCAAATCAGGTGAATTTTCAGTTTCTTATTTTTTGAACTTTGCCTTACACGAGACTTAAGGAAGGGTAATGACTGAATGTTTACCTTTGCATGATAGAACTCCCAGCAATCCCAAGTTATCTGAATGAAGTCATTCTCAAATACATAGAGGAGAATCTTGCTTCCAGTTACACCATACAGAGGCACATGTAAAAATATGACAAGGTGACTTTTAGTTTAATTTTAGTATAAAGCATAAGTTTATTGCATTACTAATGTCCAGGTATATCTCACTGACAAACAGCAGCAGCACAGCTCATTAATTTGGCTAAGGAGATTGTAATTTCCAAAACAATATGGGTACTGTATCTTTAAAGTTTCTTCAAGTTCTCTGTGTTTGCTGCCAGTACTCAAATACCCCTGAAATGTCTGTAGTGGGATGATTTGCTGTGCCTTGCCAGAGTAGGAAAAGAATTTGAAGAAGGCTTTTTGGCACAGATTCAAGTTAAAAACATATTTCTTACATGCAGTATCTCAATTCCCTCCATGATTAACAAACCACATTTAGCATATGCTTCTGATGCTCTGAATATGTTTCTGAAGATGTGGTCATAACATTTTTTATACTCTTAGGAAATAATGAAGACGTTAGGTCTAGTGAAAACTGCCATATTGGATCTCCTAAATTTCAACAAGATCAAACCTTCTCCCTTGCAATTTTGGGAGTATGTCTTCTAAGTTTTATGGGGAATACTGATAATTATGTCATGTAAAACTTACAGCTTTGTATCCAGTGACAGTATATCTTGTAATAAGGGGAAGTACACGTGATTTTTACTGGATTTTTACTTTACAAAAATAATAATAATAATCAAAGTGACTTCAGATTTAACTAAGAATAAACACAAAACAGAAAAATATATTTCAGAACTCTGGATATATGTAGATCCCAAAGCTGTTTTCCTTTTCCCCCTGTAAACTCCCCTTGGTAGGTATTAAATAGAATCAAGCATGTGCAAACCTTAAATTTAGCTCATCTGCTATCACAACAGCTGAGCCGCTCCATAGAGGGGCAGGTGCCGTTGATGATATACACATTTCTGTGCTCAGAGCTATGCTCACAGAAAGCATATACTGTACATTCCAATTTCATGATGACACAGCTGTACCCCAGCATAAGCATTTCTGGGCTGTGGATGTCTCTCATCTGCCAGGATTCCTGGTGCCCACAAGCCCTGGCTGGAGCTGGCAGTGTCACCAGCAGAAAGGGCAAGATGGGGTGCTGTATTCCCTTACAGTATTTTTAAGTGCACAGCCTCACCATTCCTGACAACCAACCAACCATAAAATTCATAAATGAATGGATAAAGTTCACAGAGATATCCAGAAATGTCCTCCATTTCCCTGGCATTAATTGCAACCAACTTTTCTTAGGCAATGAGCTAAGCCTGCTGCTGCCTTCTGCTTAGACCTGCATTTCCTAAAACAGGAGGAAAAAGCATAAGGTATGTTACACAGAAGGAAGCACACACAAGAACAAGGATAATACAAGAGAGGAACCAGAGTGAGGTCAGGAGGAAAAAGCACATCAGTTCTGACACAGCAGAACATTCATGACTGCTGTAGGGATGCTGCTGAAGGCACAAGAGCAGCACTTCTGAAATGGTGGATGTCACCAGCGTAATGTCACTGTCATGATGCTGTTCTGCAGAAATCTGGATGAATCTAGCCCTAGGTCTACAAGCATTTCAATGACCAAGTCATCTACACAAAGGGTACACCCTCTCACACTGAGTCATCTCACATACCCTTTCCTAGCTCTCAGCATCTCAATTTTATCTTTTGACTTAGAGCTAAACACTTATCTTTGGGCAAAGTTACTTTTGCCTCATCATATTCCTAAGGAAGGGTATGTCACCATGCAGTTGGAATTTAGATCACCTTGTCACCTCCATCACCAGTCCCCCTGCCAGAGCATGCCTCTGGAGCAAGCCACCCCACAGAGAAGGCTCTCAGCTCTTCACTACAGTAGCCATTTCACCTTTCTGTCACCAGAGGGAAGGAGAAATACCCCTCTAAAAGTGCTGCACCACATCTGCCATAGTTGGTCATGACTTACCCCTCGCACAGGCTAAGCAAAGAGTCTTCTCCACTTAGCACTCCAAAAGGATGTCATAGGAACATATTCAGCGAGGGAAAAAAAAAAAGAAAAAAAAAAAAAAAGCTGCAGAGAGTTTTACAGAGGCCATGGGAAATGCAGCGCAAGAAGATGAGAAGAAGCCTTTCAGGCTAAATATTACTCAACCCCTTGACAGGGCAAAGGAAGTAAAGGAGGGAATGCTGCATGTCAGGAGACCAGCCTCATCATAGAGCAGCAGCAGCAGCAGTTGTGCCTGCTGAAGAAGGTTATCAAGGGAAAAGAAATTCCAGCTCCAGTTTACAGCTGAGCCAATTCAGGACTTGATGTTTTAATAACCTGACTCTAGGCTAGTTAGCTGGTCTCACTGTTGCATTATAAGGAGGCTGACAGCACCTCAATGTTGGAAAAATACACTGCAGATCTTCAGTTGTAGAGAGGAGAAAGCTGAGTTAAATAAAGTTGTGGCTCCTTCAGTACCTCCAGAACAGAGCAGCCTCCCTATTTCGTTTTCAGACATAGCTGGCCTGAGCAGGATGTGCAAAGCTGAGCTGTTCTGTGAGCTGGAAAATACTCCAGAGGGGTACAGCCAAGACAGGAAAGATTAACTAGTAAAGCTGAAGATCTATAGTGTTTATTTTATTTTTGTTTTGTTTTGTTTTGTTTTACCTTATGTTTGGAGGAGGTGGAGAGTTTCTGGTACTGAATGACCTCCACAGAGGATTTAAACTGCCTCTTCTAACATTCATATTTGTTCCTCTTTGCTTTGGCCTTACGTCCCAAGTTCAGGACTCTTTTTCTTTTATTATAGCTGCTGAAAATATCATGGTCACCTGACAAAAGGGAAAAGAGTTCAAGGCAGCATACCTGGGTTTAGTTTATGTTTGACATAAAACACTGAAATGGAAGAGAATAACTCTGAACTTAGATACTGACTGTCAAGAATGCACATACTTAGAAGGCTCCAGTTTGCACATACACCTAAACCTGGTGCTGGAAATTTAAGTCTTTTTTACTTTTTTTTTTTTTAAATATCACATTTACATTTTATTTTTAAATTGCTCCTGTAAAAATGTGTCTCATAAGTTAACATTTGGGAAAATGGGCTCAAATTACAGGTGGTTTGTCTTCCCTGTAGATTAAATAAATAAATCATAACCAGAAATATGTATATATAAATATAGAGAGAGAAACGTTTATAGCACATTGCCTTTAGGGAGAAAAAATAAAATAAAATAAAATAAAATAAAATAAAATAAAATAAAATAAAATAAAATAAAATAAAATAAAATAAAATAAAATAAAATAAAATAAAATAAAATAAAATAAAATCTGCTTTTTGTTTGAGAAAGTTTTATTATTTTTAGTAATCTAAACAACAAAATCCCAACCATGCATTCATTAAATTCAGTTATACATCAAGATTTTGACTGCACTGGATTGCATCAATATTTTTGAGGGTAGAAAGTCACAGAAACTGGAAGAAGTAAAGGCGTTCCATCATTTTACTTCATTTACCGTCCTACTTTATGTTGTTTGCAGGATTTTGCTTCTCTATGGGAGTTTTGTTTATTTGTTTCTTTCCTTAAAACACAGCTACAGCTTTGTTCTTAATACTCGGAAGAGGTCTGTTGAACACCTGTGAAGGAATTTGTCAGGCAAAAACAGAAAACTCCCAGAATCCAAACCCTGCTGCTGTAGGCATGGATCATGTTTCAGTTGTCTCTTCACATTGCTAACCCAAGTAGCACTGCAACTGTGCCCTGCACTGAAGTCCAAAACTGACTTGCCTTGAAGGGCTTTTAAGGACAGTTATTAGATTTTGTTACAGGGAATTGTAAAATCCAGTTCATTTTTTGCCAGGTCCTCCCTTTGTTCACTTTTTCATTTCATCCTACTCAAGTTGTTTTCCTACCACCCTCAGCGACACAGTCCAAAAAATAAATAAATAAATAAATAGATCCTGTTGCTTATAATGGGCTCTGCAAGCACTCTGACAGTCAAGTTCCTTATTACAAGAGTTGAGGACAGCCCAGGCTAGGGCAAGGCTCTTCTCCTTCAGTGCCCCTGGGCACATGGCATGGCTTACAGATGCAGCACAGACTCCCTGGGAAGGCTTCTGGGGCTCCTTGGCACCCAAGGCAAGTGAGAACAGGCTGCTCAGTAGGATAAAGTCATCAAGGAATGGGGTTTGCTGCCTCTCTACTTCTGTGGTGGAGCCACATGGCAGCTCAGCACAAGTTCCATTTGGGACAAATGCTGGGAACAGTCTACCTATGCAACCAAGCACAGCTGCAGTTTTATTTAGATTCTGATGACAAGGATTTTTTCTCTGATATGCATTACATCCAATTTCTTTTCTAAATGCCGTTCCCAGAAGATTTTACCAAATTTTCCTCTTAGTATTTCCATGTAATTTCACAGACATATTCATTCATTTTAAATTACCAAATTACAGATAATCCACAACATAATTATTTTTTTTTAATATGCACACAAATGCATTTGCACATTTTCATATTAAAAGTGTCCCAATTATTCCTGAATTACATCTGAAGAACTTCAAATCCATTATAATTAATCTTTTCTGGCCTTTGGACTAGCACTATGATACAAATTACAATACTGGTCTGTACTCAGAAAGGTCTATAACTGTTTTAAAAGAAGTTGTGCATGTGTCGTATATGCCATGTGCTTTAAATTATAGAGGAGTTAAAAATGGAATGGAGAATATCCTGGACAATTGTTGATTTTTCATGCATATGTAGACTGCATAACTCGTCCTGGAAGAGCGAATAGAAAAAATATTTGATTCTACAGGACCTAGAGACTTACCATTCCCCAGGAACAAGAGATGTTTAAATGAGATCAACATGTCAGAATATTGTTTGCAGATTTGTTTTATCTTTTAGTCTGAGACTGCAGAAGAAGAAAGTTGTTATTGGTATGCTTTGGAAGATACTGTTTCAGAGGATCAGGTTTGGCCAAACAAGTTGTACTTGCCACATTAAAGCAGCCACTAACCACTAAGCAGCTGGCTTTTCTGTAAATTTAGTTATTGATCCCAAGGTCTTAACAAAACAGAACACCTGTTGCAATAGAATTGCAACATAAGTACTACTGTGGTATGTGTGACCAAAGCTTCTTTACTCCACACTTAATTTTTATTAAATAATCTGATGCTTATGCAAGTTCTCACATTGAAAATATTGGAAAGTGATTTTAATACATGCCTACCTCCAGCAAAATGGTTAAGCATATGCATAACTTGGTAGGCATGACAGATACTACTGATTACAAGTCTTATATGATCTCTGATATTTTTGCTGGGCACTAGATAGAAACTTCAAATGCACATGCACATACACCTCTGTATGGTGGTGGTGGCACAGACTCTGTATTTGCTTTCCTCCAAACAACCAGATCCAAAGGACAAGAACGGAATGCCAATGGCTGGTCCCTGCAAGCTCTCCCTGCAGGCCAGCCTGCAAGGCTACTCTACCTAAGAATGACTCATGCAATACAGGCAGCATACTCCAGAAGTGATTTAAAACGGCTCACTGGCATTTTAAAGAGGGCTTTGGTGTTCAGAAGACACCCACCTGCCAAAACTTTCTCCTATTATTGCAGTGAAATGTAAAGGTCCTACTCAGCATAATTGTCCCTTTTTCCTAGACCTTGCACAAATGCAAGGCATGTCTTGGAGTGCAACAAGAGAAGGACATACAAGACTAAGTGTACAGTGATAGTATCATAGCTTCAGGGAAAAAGACTGATGAAAACATGCTCACGAGGTCACTATTCTTCCCTTCTCTCTGCCCCAAAGCTGTCTCAGCTATAGCCAGACTATTCCTGACTGCTGTTTGCCCAACTTGTCCTGTAAAGCCTCTGGTGATGAAGACACTAAACTCTCCCTAGGTAAGTCATTCCATTGTTTCTCTGTCCTGGACAGGGAAGACAGACTGTTCTCTTGTTTTTCACAGCAGCCTTTTACGTATTTCAAGACCAGTTACATGTATTAGCTTTGTTAAGAACCTTGATTCTGACTGAGTTAACAGTTGGTTTATTTTTTCAGGCAGATATTGATTGCTGGCCCACGTCCTGTGTATTTTCACTCTCCTATCTTCTTTTGATTTGCCACGCTCCTTGAAGCCAGAAGTTCAGGACTCACACTTCAATCTTTACACACCCCTGTTCTCCCAAATGCACATGTTCAGCGAGCACTGCAGCGTGTGTGAAGCTCATTGTGCTGCTCACCAGATATCAGTGCAGAGGATACACAGACCTTCTCACCACCAGTGGAGGGTCCAGAGGAAATACAGCTGAATTTCAGAAACCCATCTAAGTATAACGATTTATTTTTTCTTAATAATATTTTCCCCAATTTCCTAAGCAATTCCACTGCAACAGGAACCTTAGGAAACAGCCATAGTACTTCTCAAAAGACTGCAGAAAAATTTTGAGGATCGCTTGGGCTGACACCAATGCCCACGTGAGGTTTCTAGGCTGTGGTGAAAGCACTCCTACTTGCAGACACTGCTGGCGGGATGCCAGTGCACCGAGCTGCTGGGACAGGGGCAGGGAAATCTGGACCAGTTGTGAGGCCCAGCTGTGGCTCTGCCCTCAAGCCTGGCCTTTCATGTGCAGCTGTGGGGTTTACCATTGAAGAGAAAAAAAAAGGGGAAATGTATATTAGCTTAAAACATCTTAGGAAACAGCATTTTTTAATACATTCAGTAAAACATAGAGTACACTAGAGTTTTGAAATGTTATTGTTCACACAAACACTTTCAAGGCCCTGTGTATTTGAGATATGACACAGTCAATTACTTAATCAAATGCTTTTTTCCCTGTAAAAATGAACAGTGGAAAAAAAAAAAAAAAAGGCTGAAATAAAGTTGAATAACAATCACCACTGCCTCCTTGCCATTTTCTTACCTTCAAACACTTGGGTGAAGACCTTACATAGCAGTCTCTGACCGTGCTCTGTAAGCAGTTTAGTTATGCACTAATTTTCAAAAGCTTACACTATAGGGGTTACATACATACAAAGCATATCATTACAAGCCATTTTATAACTGAACTTATCCAGACTTCACTGGAACAACCTTTCTTTGTTCAGATTATTGTTTTTAATCACATGATGAATTTTCCACCAAAGGCTGACAGTCTTCGGACACATTGCTCTCCAAAACCCATCTCCTTTGCCAGAATACAATTAATAGGAAATATACTAGCAGCCTTAATGAGACTCCTCTGCTCATCTGCAGAATTTCAGGGCCTGGATGGAGAGCACCTGGCTCAGCTCATTCCTCTATGTTTCCCCCTTCACTTTCGTTATGAGCAACATGATCATGCAGGTTATCCTCATGTCTGCTAACTCCTGTGTTTCTTCTTTCCCGGGGCTCATACCTCACCAACACAGCCAGGAAACTTCCTCTTCCTCCAAGGCAGCACCAGCAGAGGGAGTATTTAGAGCATGTAGACACAACCCCTGCTTGCTCTGGCCCATTATAAGGACTCACTGCTTGAAGCTCCTTTCAGAAATTCATCAGACAAACTAATCTTCAGCACATGGCTAAGCTCAGGAGAATAAATTAGAAGAGACTTCATGAAATACATCCCTGACTTGAAGGGGACCTTTGCTAAATCTCTCCTACAGAGCTTGGTTATGTCTACAATGGTAAGATTTTGATTCCAATTTCTTTGTGGAAAAAAATATATATATATATTACCCTTCTAATTATTGGGAACAGCAGCAACATTTTCAGTTGGAACTTATCCAAAAAGGAAGACAAACTCAGCAAGACATCTGCTTTGGAAAAGTTACTCCTTTCAGTCAGGAATTGTGCAGACCCTAAAATTTCAATTCAAGGCTTGGCAAAACCATAGAGAACAAAGTTTAATGAAAAGAAGCATGGGCAACCTCTCATATAGATGAATACTAGATTGCAATGGCACTCATTATCTCAAACAAAAGCCAGAAGTGAAGCCTGTTATTCTGTAGAATCCTGGCTTCAGCACTCAAAGGCTTTTTTAAATGTGCAAACACGTGCAATTTATATATTATATGCGCCAAAGATGTTTAGATGCATTAAAGATAAATCTTGAAGCATACCTTGTTCTGAATTCCAGTATGTACCTGTTGGCCTCAGTGACCAACCAGGTGGTGGTGATTAGTCACTGAAAACACCATTCACAAACCAGGTAATTATTCAGTGTGATCCTTTAAGAATTTACAATACAGAAACAAATTGCATGTAATTTCCTTGCTCTCAGTTTTCATATTCACCTCCTGAGTATCTCAAAGGTGACCAAAGCTGGCCTATCTCCCTGCTCACACTCACATTTTACTGATGCTTTTGCTCTCTGTCCATTTTCTACCCCTTGCATCCGTCAAGCTTATGTTATTTTCAGACACTCTCCATTATGACAAAATCCGTCAATTCTCTGACCTTTACATTGGGACCAAGAAGAAAAATGGTTGTGGAAAAACAGTGGCTTCCAGAGCTTTCACTTCTCTTTATATAGTAAGGGATCACTTGCAGCTTTCTTTTAGACTCCTTCAAATGAACAGTCTATTTTAGAGATGTAACCATCATATGAATGAAAACCACAAGGGCCTTTCAGGGTGATAACGTTATAAAAGCTACTAAACAAGGGTATGTGAATATGTGAGTTATACATAAAGGTCTATATTATGAATATAGCAAAAAAAAAAATCATTGTTCAGAAAACCTGAATTATTGTTTTGGAAAATAAAATCTCATGACAGGGACTGAAATATGGCATGTTGGTTTTTTTGTTCCTCTCTACAAATGTATAAGTACATTTTCTTCATGGAAGTGTACTATATTTATGCACTGAAAACAGAGAACACAGGAACAGAGAAACTTTTATTCCTCTGCACATGTGAGTATGAAAAATGAATAAAGACATTAGCTTTTCTAAGCTGAAAATATTACCCTTACATTTATACAGCTGCCTTGTCTAATATATAAAATTGTTTTAATGTAGCTGTTAGCTGAAGTCAGTGGTATTTTGATGCATTCAGGAAGTTAAACATACATTTCCTTAAATTTCTCTGTTTATTCAACAGTATAGCTATCTTCTCAAGTTCTTTTTAAAGCCTTGGATCCTTTCGTTTTTTTCCTTCTCTCTTTTTTACTAAGTTATCTCAAATGCTGTGCATTGTAAAGTGTGCAAAACAAGGAAGACCCCACCTGACTTGTACACTGGAGCTGGTATGGTAGGAGCTAAGACATTCGAAAGACAGTTCTTTGACTGGACACGGTGCAGCTGCCTTTTGTTGTTATGGTGGTCTCTAAGAGTTACTGGGAGAAAGAAGAACTATGACATGAGCACTCTGCAGTGAAGTCCACACCAAGGCTAGTTGTCTACGCACACGCAAAACAACTCCAGGCTAGGCTGACGTGCTTCTCTTTCGTCTATACTGTTTTATACAAGTGTGTTCCAGGATGCATATTGCTCTGCTTTGTTATGTAGGACAAACGTTGCCTAACCTGGCAGAACCCCGGGTCAAGTTTGCTATGTCAGCTGGCTTTCAATTTGAATGCTTGAATTAATAGCTCTTTAAATATTGACTGAGGGAGTAGCGCAAGAAGAAATATTTAACTCCGTGGAACAGCACATGATTGTCAAATGGACACTACCTGCTCAGTTCATCTGTATGTAGAAAAAGCTCATATAATGTGGTTAGCAGTGACAAAATATGCTTTCAAATGCAAACTCAAAATCAGTTCAGTACAATGAAATAAAACAAATTATAGTGAAACAATTACTAACCATCTTGAGAAACTAACCCTCTGAAATGTGCAGATAAACCTACAACACACAGATAAAGAATGTTTGAATCTTGACACAAATTAGACCAGTGCCTCACATGTGTAATGTTTATTACATAACATGTATTTCTTCCCTGAAAAGTCTGTAAGCCAGACATGCATAGCAAGACACATAAAAAAAGAAAAGGTGAGGACAGAAAATACTAAACCAGGAAATTATCTGTGATAATTCACATACATTTGTGGTGTTATGTTGCTGTGGTGCAATTAATTCCTTAAATACCTCAAAGTTTCAGGAGTTCTGTGGCATGCTATGGTTGTCAGCTCCCAGGGAAATCCTTGGTCTCTGGAAAGTGGGAGGTGGATAGCTGGGGCAAGATGGATAGCATAGTCACCAAAAGAGCCTGGATTTAATTTGCGACTTATTCCCAACAACCTTCCATTTGAATGAAGAGAACATTTTTAATAGATGTGCAAGGACATACTAATTTATTTTTGTGAGCCATCTGTATGGACAGAGCTACACTGTCAGTCAAAATGTTCTTAAAATTGATTATTATACCAATATGTTCACAGAATCACAGAATTTCTAAGTTGGAAGAGACCTCAAGATCATCGAGTCCAACCTCTAACCTAATGCTAACAGTCCCCACTAAACCATATCCCTAAGCTCTACATCTAAACGTCTTTTAAAGACTTCCAGGGATGGTGACTCCACCACCTCCCTGGGCAGCCCATTCCAATGTCTAACAACCCTTTCAGTAAAGAAGTTCTTCCTAACGTCTAACCTAAAACTCCCCTGGCGCAACTTTAGCCCATTCCCCCTCGTCCTGTCACCAGGCACGTGGGAGAACAGGCCAACCCCCACCTCACTAAAGCCTCCTTTAAGGTATCTGTAGAGAGCGATAAGGTTGCCCCTGAGCCTCCTCTTCTCCAGGCTGAACAAGCCCAGCTCCTTCAGCCGCTCCTCGTAGGACTTGTTCTCCAGGCCCCTCACCAGCTTTGTCGCCCTTCTCTGGACCCACTCAAGCACCTCGATGTCCTTCTTGTAGCCAGGGGCCCAAAACTGAACACAGTACTCGAGGTGCGGCCTCACCAGAGCCGAGTACAGGGGGACGATCACCTCCCTAGCCCTGCTGGTCACGCTGTTTCTGATACAAGCCAGGATGCCGTTGGCCTTCTTGGCCACCTGAGCACACTGCTGGCTCATATTCAGCCGACTGTCCACCATCACTCCCAGGTCCGTCTCTGCCTGGCAGCTCTCCAACCACTCATCTCCCAGCCTGTAGCTCTGCTTGGAGTTATTGCGCCCCAGGTGCAGGACCCGGCACTTGGCCTTGTTGAACTTCATGCAGTTGACCTCAGCCCATCGGTGCAGCCTATCCAGATCCTCCTGCAGAGCCTTCCTACCCTCGAGCAGATCGACACACGCACCTAACTTAGTGTCATCTGCAAACTTACTGAAGGTGCACTCAATGCCCTTGTCCAGATCATTGATGAAGATGTTAAAGAGGACTGGCCCCAGCACCGAGCCCTGGGGGACGCCACTAGTGACTGGCCTCCAACTGGACTTGGCTCCATTTACCACGACTCTTTGGGCCTGGCTATCCAGCCAGTTTCTAACCCAACGAAGCGTGTGCCAGTCCAAGCCAAGAGCAGCCAGTTTCTTGAGGAGAATGCTGTGGGAGACGGTGTCAAAAGCCTTGCTGAAGTCAAGGTAGACCACATCCACAGCCTTTTCCTCATCCACCCAGCGCGTCACTTTGTCATAGAAGGAGATCAGGTTCGTCAAGCAGGATCTGCCTTCCATAAACCCATGCTGACTGGGCCTGATCGCCTGCTTGCCCTTCAAGTGCCGCATGATGACTCCCAAGAGGATCTGCTCCATGAGCTTCCCTGGTATTGAGGTCAAACTGACAGGCCTGTAGTTCCCCGGGTCAGCCCTCCGGCCCTTCTTGTAGATGGGCGTCACATTTGCTAGTCGCCAGTCAGCTGGAACCTCCCCCGATAGCCAGGACTGTTGATAAATGATGGATAGTGGCTTGGCCAGCTCCTCTGCCAGTTCTCTCAGTACCCTTGGGTGGATCCCATCCAACCCCATCGACTTGTGCACATCCAAGTGCCGTAGGAGGTCACCAACCAGTTCTTCATGGATGGTGAGGGCCACATCCTGCTCCCCATCCCCTTCCACCAGCTCAGGGTACTGGGTATCCAGAGAACAACCGGTATTGCCGCTAAAGACCGAGGCAAAGAAGGCATTGAGCACCTCCGCCTTTTCCTCATCTCTTGTAACTAAGTTTCCCCCCGCATCCAGTAAAGGATGGAGATTCTCCTTAGTCCTCCTTTTTGTGTTGATGTATTTATAAAAGCGTTTTTTGTTATCTTTAATGGCAGTAGCCAGATTGAGCTCCAGATGAGCTTTGGCCTTCCTAATTTTGTCCCTGCACAGCCTCGCTACATCCTTATAGTCCTCCCTAGTGGCCTGCCCACTTTTCCAAAGATTATAAACCCTCTTTTTTCTCCTAAGCTCAAGCCACAATTCTCTGTTGAGCCAGGCTGGTCTTCTTCCCCGCTGGCTCATCTTTGGGCGCATGGAAACAGACCGCTCCTGTGCCATTAGGATTTGTCTCTTGAAGAGCGCCCAGCCTTTCTGGACCCCTCTGCCCTTCAGAACCGCCTCTCAAGGGATTCCACCAACTAGTGTCCTGAGCAGCCCAAAGTCAGCCCTCCGAAAGTCCAATACAGTGGTTTTACTGGTTCCCTTCCTGGCCCCGCCAAGAATAGTGAACTCCACCATTTCGTGGTCACTCTGCCCAAGACAGCTCCTGACAATCACATCCTCCACCAGTCCTTCTCTGTTTGTGAAGAGAAGGTCTAGTGGGGCACCACCCCTGGTAGGTTCACTAATCAGCTGCGTCAGGAAGCTATCTTCCACTTTCTCCAGAAACCTCCTAGACTGCTTTCTCTGGGCTGTGTTGTGCTTCCAGGATATGTCAGGGAACTTGAGGTCCCCCACGAGTACAAGCACTGAAGATTTCGCAACTTCTGTCAGCTGCCTGTAGAACTCCTCATCCGTCTCCTCATCCTGGTTCGGCGGTCTATAGCAGACCCCGACCAGGACACTAGCCTTGTTGTGCCTGCCGATCCTAACCCAAAGGGACTCAACCTTGTCATTCCCAGCCTCGAGTTCTACAACATCGAAAGACTCTCTTATATAGAGAGCCACACCGCCACCCCTTCTGTGCTGCCTGTCCCTTCTGAAGAGCTTATAGCCAGGCATTGCAGCACTCCAGTCATGAGACTGGTCCCACCACGTTTCCGTGATGGCAACCAAGTCGTAGCCTGCCTGCTGCACGATGGCTTCCAGCTCCTCCTGTTTGTTACCTATGCTGCGTGCATTGGTGTGGATGCACTTCAGCTGGGCCTTTACCTTATCCTCCGGCCTTGCCATTGCCCCCCCTGGCACAGCCCCAACAATCCTTGCTTCAGCCCCATCCCCCTTCTTACCTCGTTTAAAGCCCTATCAATGAGCCCCGCCAGCTCCTGGCCAAGGATCCTTTTTCCCCTAAAGGATAGGGACCCATCTACGGCCATCAGACCAGGTGCTGAGTAAACTGCCCCATGGTCGAAAAACCCAAGATTTCTGCGTTGGCACCAGCCCCGGAGCCACGTGTTTAACAGGTGGGCTTTCCTTGTCCTCTCCGTACCCCTCCCTGTCAACGTAGGGATGGACGAAAACACCACCTGCACTCCTGCTCCATCCACTAACCGTCCCAGCCCCTTAAAGTCTCTTTTGATTGCCTTCAGGCTTCTGTCTTCAATGTTGTCATTGCCCGCCTGGACTATCAGAAGAGCATAATAATCAGAGGGGCGTACCAGGTTGGGGAGCTTCCTGGCAACGTCCCTGACCCTGGCCCCAGGGAGGCAGCAGACTTCCCTACGGGTAGGGTCAGGCCGACAAATAGGGCCCTCTGTTCCCCTAAGGATAGAGTCTCCCACAACAATCACCCTTCTTTCTTTCTTGATGGAGACAGTCCTGAGGCGTGGAGTCGACCTCCTCGCCCTAGGCATCCTCCTGGGAACACTTTCTACCTCTTCCTCAGTTGCTGGTCTATCAAGCTCCAGGGCCTTAAACCTGTTTCGTAAGGGCACCCGGGAAGGTGGGGCCAGAAGGGGAGGGCATCGCCTGCCATGTCGAGCAGGGACCTGTCTCCATTCCTCCTCAACTCAAGCTCCAGCTCAAGTGAAGGACAAAATTGAAATGTCCAAGTTTGAGAGTGCTATATGATCAAGGCTATAAGATCAACACCCGTCTATCCTGGGGTGCAGCCATGATGGTGACAGCAGTGTCTCCCCTCTGCAGGCTCATCCTCGTTTCATCCTTCAAGTTCTCCCACCTCCAGACCATCTCCATCCCCAGTGGCTGTATTTAGAGGGATGCCTGGGGGCTGCCGTGCCACCATGCCAGCTGCTGCTTATGAGAAGCTTCCTGCCCCAGGAGCACACTGGGATTTCCTGGGCTGCCTTTACCAGAAGGGAAACAACTGGGGAGGGCTTCTCCGAACACCATGTCTGCTGCAAGCCTTCAATGAACTGGGGATGGGTTTCGGAGAGCTGAGGAGCACGTGGGGCCACAAAGAAGAGGTGCCAGGCCCTGGTGTCTGCAGTGTGGTGGAGAGAGAGGAAACTGCATGGGGCAAAGTATTGGCTGAGCTGACAGGGCACAGGCTGGTAGATTTTCCCCCAGAAGTTCAAAAAGAAACTTGTTATTGCAAAGCTGAGTCAGGAGGAGAGCTGACAGCCAGGAAGAGAAAGAAGCCCTGCAGGGAAACCCCCAACCATTTGAACTGCAAAAGCTTCACCCATCTGGAGAAGCCAAACTACAGCACAGAGAAATGGAGAGTGGAAATCATTAGCGAGGCATGGAGGAGATGTGGAAAATCCCCTTTAGCCAAGTATAACACAGCTCGGTGTCCCAGGACAGGGAAAGCCTCCCCCACCAATAAAGGGCACCATGAAAAGCAAAGGGACAGAAGGACTAAGTTTAAACATATTTGATTGTTAGGATAGGTTGACCCTAAATGAAATCATCCTCAGAAGAGGTCTCACGAGAGGAATGTTTCAATACTTATATGCATATATATATATAAGAAAAATTGTCAGAGCAGATTTCCTAGCTCTGCAGCCATAGGCAGTGGGAACTGAACAAGGGAATCCCAGCCCTCAGAGGCGCCTGTGCTTTTGGTGGGTATGCTGGTATTGCCAGCTGCAACCAACACACCCAGCAGCCCTAAGGCAAAGCTGGAGGCATAGGGGAACACAATAATGACTAGACTTCAAACTGTAGCCAATGTAGGACTTTGGCTACCCTGTAAATATTAATTTACTTTATAACAGAGTGAAAAGCTTGCATAAAAGCATACTGCATTATATTACTTTCCTAGCATGGTGACACTAACATTGATTAAAATTATCAAAACATTCGTCTGAATGGGCCCACATCAAAAATGTGAACCCAGCCTTATTTTTCCTTAAGGAGACACATTTCCCCACAGGAAAGGATTTTTTTTTTTACTTATTTTTTTCCTAAAACCTCATAACAAAAGAGTTTCAAGCCTTGTACCTCTTTTAGTTAGCAAATACTTAATAAGCTATTTCAGATATTTTGAACAAATGTTTTCAAATGTAAGCTTAAAACTGATGTAACTGTCTTAATAAAATCTATGTAAGTATTTATAGTAGATTTCTTTTTATTCTGAAGAAATGGAAAAGGCACCTATAAATAAAATAAATAAATAAATAAATAAATAAAGAGAGAGGGGGCATGTTTGACTCACACAAAAGAGCAGTCTACAGTTTCTGTTCTGACTGCTGGCCCAAAACTTTGTATTTCTGATGATAATCTGACAGGAGCATTATCATTTGCAGACAATGATGCAGTGGGGTGCCTATCAAAGACTTTATCAGAGGAATTCTCTGAGAAACCAATAAACAATAATTGCAACAGGTTTTTCTTTTTTCTTTTTTTTTTTTTTTTTTTTCATGTTGATACAAAGTGAGAACTTCGGCTTGAGCAGACATGCTCATACTGAACTCTCTTCCCAAGACAGTTTCATCTACTGAATGCATCAATTCTAACTTAGAATTACAGTGGACAGAATAATTTATTATAATTAACTTTTATTTCCAAGGCTGTAGTTACACAGTTTCTGATTTAAAGCAGAATGATAATGCTGCCTTAGAAATCTTGGCACCACCCTTATTTGAAATTTTCCAAACTGATCATCTACAACAATTAAGACTGTGTGGAGGAAGCCTGATGACAGCATAAGTCAATGGTGCTCTGATGATGACAGAGCTGGAAGACCACCTTGGCAAGTCAGAACTGTTATCATACAGAAAGAATTTGCAGAATCTGAGAATAAAAAGTTATAAAACCAGGATGAAATGCAATGTTTGGAAATAGAAGTCATACAGGGAGAGGGAATTAATAAGATCATTTCCCTGCATGATTTTTTTTTTTTTTTTTTTCTGGAAGTGATTCAGGAGTAAAATGTGGATACACCTTAACCCATCAGAGAACAGCTGTGAGTCACAGGTGCAACCCAGTCTTGGCCAACCTGAAGGTGGCACCTGGATGTGTTAGACATAGAGGTTCCGCATCAGTTTACAAATTGTTGTCTGGAGTACAGTACATGTCTGAGTCATCCACATTCAGTGAGCATGAGCACTGAACGAAATGGGATAATGAGGAAACAGGAAGTCTCTGCTATTAACTGACAGTAGAAAAAATTGGCTTTCTAAGTCAGTGAGAGGAAAGCTGGAGGTGGTTACTTATGTCTTCTGAAAACATATCAAAGGAAATAAACTTAAAATGGAAAGTATGTTACTAGCCACCAGACCTGTCAATTTCTGGAGCAACCTAGCAGCTCGAACAGGGCTCATAACTCTCTGATCCCAAAGATTTCTGTGTTCTTCTTTATGCAGTAGCAATAGTCATTCTTCTGCCACAGTCCACAGAGATATTTTTTTTAATTATTTTTTCTTTGACAGAAACAATGCTGGTGTTCAGTGGTGGGGAGGCACAGACATACCAGCTATGTACTAGATTCCTTGGGGAGGTTCTGGTGGACTGTTAGAAGTGTTTGGTGATGGATCGTTGAGTAGTGGTCACTGCCTGTATAGCTATTCTGTTTCCATTGGTGAATAAGAGGATGCTGGGTGGATGGATCTAATCCATAGCCTGTACTGGGTTACTGTGTTTTCAGAGTACCATGCACATTTCCTCTCCTCATCCTTTGCTGTGTTATCTGGCATTCATATGTGAGGAATCATTTGTATTAATGGATCAGAAACTTAAGGAGGAAACACATAAGAAGGAATTAA
Source organism: Anas acuta (assembly GCF_963932015.1). NCBI lineage: Eukaryota > Metazoa > Chordata > Aves > Anseriformes > Anatidae > Anas > Anas acuta. The sequence goes on along the minus strand of NC_089017.1, from coordinate 42,648,104 downwards.
TATCTAAGACAATGCACAATTTATTAGCCAACGTCTGTTGTAGTTAGTCACTTGTAACATCTTTAAAAACAGCTTCTGATCTAACACCTCAGAGCATGTGCATGTCTCGTCTGTTACAGCCGTCCCATTCCAGTTCACCTCTTCTGCCTCATCCCCTATGCCTTGTCTCTGATCAGCATTAACACTTTTCCAGCTGCTTGCAAGACTCAGGCCCCTCTTCCAGGGAAGCAGAGAAGGCAGAAGAGCATTTTTTCCTGTAGAGGGAAGTGTGGCTGGGCCTGCTGAACACTGAGATATTCAGGAGAGTGCCTCAGCAGCAGGGCTTGGGACAGGGACTTGGGAAGACTCAGAACAGAGGCACACAGTACATTCTGCACACCTGTGAGACTTACTGTCTTGCATACTGCTTTTATTTTATCGGGAAAAAACTTTTTACCAGAACTGCTTCCTTCTTTGAGAGGCCACACTCTGAAACTGTCCCTACGCTGAATAGAAGCCACCTTGGGCAGACAGGTTACCTTCTCCTTTGCCACATATTTGAAGTTCAAAACATGAGGGAGGGATTTTGCAAGTTCACAGTCAGGACACAGACAAAATGTTAGTCATTTTTTGGAAAGAGCAATGAAGCACATCTTCATCCCTGGGATATCACTGAGCCAGTAGAGCTGTCAGCTAGCTAACACAGGGCAAATTAACAAGTGTTATAGTCCTACAAGGTGGCATCCTGCACTGATCCTGTCTCCATAATAGTTTTTCACATGACAAATCACACACTTGAGGTTGTCACAAAAAGATCAGTTGGAAAATTAATACAAAAATCAAGTAGCAGGCAGCAGTTTTGTCCCTGAAAAGTGGAAGAGTAAGAAATAGTTATAATTAGGGGTTATACATTTATACAGAAGGCAGGAAACTCCTAACAGCCTTTGAGTGCTGGCAGGTAAGTATTTAAACTGAGAGGTAAGTACTGCTGAGAGGTAAGTATTTATAACTCCAGAGAGAAATTACATCCTGTTCTTCCTTTCTTGCCATGAAAAAACTGAACCACAACAAACTCATATCTCACCAGATATACCAAAATGTTGCTGAAGAGGTCTGTGAGGTAGTGATTAGTAACAATAATTCTCTAAGTTTCCTTATCTTTTGGGCACCCACCCTTGGAATTTTTGACTAGAAAAGAGCTGATGAATTGGTAAGAGTTTTAAAGAAAGTACTAAACAGATGTTCTCATACAGCCCCATGAGGAATTCTGTTACAGATTTCTCTAAAATACTTCCTATAAGCTTCTTGGAAAAACTACTTTTTTTTTTTTTTTTTTTTTTTTTTTTTTGTCTACTTCAGTACAACTACTGAAATATATTTCATTCAAATATACTCAAAAAAAAAAAAAGTCATTTTATTAACACAGAAATATTTGGAGCCTGAAGTAACATTAATGATCAGTGAAGTGTTTTTCTAATCCCTGGGTGTACTCCCCACTGGAGAAAGAGAAGAAGAAAAAAAAAAAAAAGAAGAAAAAAAAAGTATGAGATGCTTTACTTAAACCTAGAACAAAAGCTAATGTTAAAATCTCAAAAGTCGTTCTAAATTGCCCTTCACAGAGAAGCTTCAGCAATTTCTCCAGTTCCTGTCACCACAGCGTTCACAAAAACCGCACCACAGGGGTTTAGTTCAGCAAACAGATAAAAGAAGCTGAACTAGGTCACATGTAGCAGCTCACCACATTACCAGTGTCTCTTTATATTTAATCACTCAAGTCCCATATCTGACTTTTTGCAACTACAGGAGTTTATTTACATAAAGCCAGCAAACAGTATCTCCATCAGTGGTACACATGGGGATGTGCCACTCATAAATGAGTATGAGATGGAGAAATTGACATGTTTGTTGAGAATAAGCATCACATAAATTAAAGATACTCTCAGGGGAACAAAATATAAGCCATGGTGATTGAACTGAGCAGCCTTTGCTCCTGTTGTTTAGGAGTCTCTGGGGAAGAGCCAAGTAAAGTATAATTAATATGCCTGGGAACCCATAAATCAGCCAGAGAGGCACAATAGGAAGTGGGATTTCAGCGTCATTTACATGTAGGTTTATCTGAGTTGATACCTAATAAATACTTCAGGGATCACTTATCTATTGAAAATTATTTTCCTTCTGGAGTAATTTTTTTTTTTAGAGACAAGTTGTGTTATGAAAGAAGCAGAAAGGTTGGTGGTTTTGTTTTTGTTTTTATTTTCTAAAAGCAGTGATGCCAAAAATATGCTATCACAGAAATCTTTTTAAACTGATAGCCAGATAAGTTTATTCACTAAACACTAAATGTGCTTGAAATTGAGATTTCCATTTTACTGAAGACATCCAAACAGTGCTTATTGTATCTATTAGTACTAAGATCATTGGGAGTTATTAATTAGCATAGCACACCACTCTCTCTGTATATATTATAAGGAGTAGTGCACAGCACAGAGATTTACAAGACAATAAAATTTCCATGAACACTAAATCCACAGCTGAACTGGACCCTAGGAAACTAAAATGATATATAGTATATAATATTATAAAAATTACTGTTTGAAAATCTATCTGCTTCATTTCAACCTTGATGTTCAGGTATTTGTCTTTAAAGCATAACATTTAAATACCAGACTAGTAATTAATATCATGATACTAACATTTTACTAAAGACACTAGCTGCATAAGAAGCAAGTAATAGGGTGTCTTTCATTCACTGAAAGTAATCTGATCAATCACAAGATTTGTCAAGCAGAAGACTTGTTTTTACAATCCAAGCTAGGATCAAGTTCAAAACCAAAATCCATTCAAGTTGAATGACAAGCATTGATGGTGGGAGAGGGAAGAAACATAGGAATAAAAGACAGCTGAGAGTGTACTCCGCTTTTAGGGTACAGGAATTGTTCAAAATATTCCTTTGAAGTTTGAGATCATGTGTTCGTTTGCAGAAAAGGCCTCATCACCATAACTGAAACATAAAAGAATTTTTTCATTCAGTGTTACTTGTCCCATGTTTAATTAAACTTCATTCAGCTGTGCTATGGTATAACTCCCTTGCTTCTCAGCTCTGAGAGTAGTATCACAAAAATGTTATTTTATCAGCACCAAGCAGAAGATAACAGCATAAAAATTTTGGAATTAAGGAATTAGTGAATCTAATTTGTCATATTTAAACTCGGAAGCACTAGGACTGATCCTGCTGGAACAGCAGAATCACTGTCCCCTACTAGGACAATATATAATGCTTGGTTTAGTGTCAGAGACATGAGTTAAGGAAGGTGGTAGTAGACTGAAAACCTCTATGGGACTCAAATTATATTGCTTGGTTAGAATGTCAGACTGAAGCCATAGAAACATTCCAGGGACTGGGAGCACAGACTGAGATTGTGAGCAAGCATGCTACCAAGAACTACACAAAGCTCCCAAAAGAGTATGTAGAATCAAATTTGCTAATTTCCTATATGTTAGCAATTTCTAATTTTGCAACAGTAGCAGAGCTGATGATTCTGCAGGAGTTCCTAGGGAATTTGGAGACCAATTGTTGGAAGTAATAAAAATTCTTTAAGGACTGGAGATGGGAAACTTACGGTCAGTGCAGGTTCAGGGGCTTTGAGAAGAGAGAAGTTACAAATAGATTAAGGAATTGGAAAGGACCAGTGGGATATGAAGGAACTGGGAGTATGTTTCTCATTGTGCACTTTTTCCACCAGCTTCCTTCTTCAGTCTCACCTGCCCCACCACTACCTCCACCCTCCCAGCCCTGGCTGCTCCCCACAGGCCACTACAAATATTTCTGATGCCAGCCCTGCTCCCACCATCTGAGACACATGCCATTCTCTCTGCAGGAGTTCCCATTCAGCCCCTGTGGGCCACTGCCACATAAATGAGTCAGGAGGATGACATGAGATGCTAAATGTGGTGTCCTCAAACATTGCCAGACAGGCACTCCTTATGAAGGCACTTAATCCCTTTTCTTTCATGGGTGTGAGCTAGAAACGTGATGCCTCAGGCAGTGTTTTTGTTGATTCTTGGCAGGTATATATCTTTTTCATGTGATAGTGATGGTGGAAACCACAAAAAAGAAACTGTCCTGTTTCTCCATACTTGCTCACTCTCACACATGGAGCAAAAGGGTAGCCCTAGTTTGTCCAACCATTGACACTTGCATCTGCACAATTTCTTCTGTGTCTCAAAATGTGATGGGGAAGACAAAATTTACCTAGGCACCTTCCAGAGCACCTTCCAGAGCTCAGACATGCTGAGGTCAAAGAACAGAAAGAAGAGTCTGGGTATGCATTGTATGCATTGCACTTGTATGCATTTTTAGCCATGGCCTCAGCAATACAGAGAGCACAGAAATGGCAGTGAAAAACAAGAGATCTTCCTCAAAAATATGTGAGAGGAAGCAGTAGGGGACTAGAGGACTCCCCACCCAGTTCAGCGCAAACCTTCAGAAAGAACCAGCTGGAGCAGCCTTTCATCATTCATAGACCAGTATGGAAAGATAAAGAGACCCTCATTTTCCTCATGCATCTCAGTATGTTTAGGAATCACTGTCCTCTAGGAATAATCTTTAGGAACAGGTGAAGGGGGACCCCCAAGACCTCAGAATACCTTTATTATTTGTGTAATAGCTTGCAATCCTTGTGTACTGGGCCTTTGGTAATACCAATCTGATTAAAAGAGATGTTGGCCACAAAACAAAGAGACTGAAGAAGTCAAAACTCTTCATAGGAGAGGTTTTTGACAGTTTTTACTTTAGAGAGTGGTAGTTTTAGAGCATGTCTGGAGGCGCACCTGTAGAGCTCCCCGAACAGTGACACACATAGAAAATAATGGGACACTTCAAGATTAGATAGAGCAACACATCTCAAAAAAAGTCAAGATTTTCTCATAACCATTGTCTCCTGTGATAATTTTAATAAAGTCTGTATTTTGAAACAAATAAACAAACAAAAATCACATGGTTTCTATTACTTTCTCAACAGCAGAGGTGTCAATTCTGCCCTGCATTATGTGAGTGCATATTTCATTGCATGAGGCTGCTAGGCATTCATTTTCAGCAATTTTTTTTATTTATTTTATTCTTTTTTCTTATCACCTAAACCAGCAGTACTGGGACAGAAGTGAGGGGTCTAGAACCCAGCAAGATCATTCATCAGGCAGCAGCACTCTGTGTGCCAGCACTGGGTCTAGACTCAGACTGATGTCAGAGTTTAGGCTACTATCAGGATGTTTCTCAGATGACACAGATGAATTCTCAATCCCTTTTGTGATAATTTGGCATGGTTCTTTGAAGAAGAATGGAATTATTAGCCCTGGAAATCAGACAATTTTTGACTTCAGAACATACATTATGATCTCATGCTTCATTCTTTTGACATAAAAGGAGATTTTAAAGATGAGAAACTCTGTGCACCAGGTGCCCCAGGCTGGCAGCCATAATAACAAAGAGCCAACTTTAAAAGCATTTCCCAAATGAACCGAAAGAGGAAGTACCACATTTGTTGTTACCTTCAGACTTGGTTCCTACTATTTATGCATTTCTGCTTTGGAGATTTCCTCCTGAAGGGAGAAATCTTCTCTTAAGTCACCACAGTTTGTGTCTCTTGTAAAAGGCTAGGGAGCACTATTAGAAAATTAGGGGGAAATATTTTATATCTTCAACTTTCTTTTCTAACCTAAACAATTGGACTTATCTTGCATGCAAGAATTAGCTGTATATATTAAATAAATAAATAAATAAATAAAATAGAAATAATTCAGAAAATGATGTTCAAAAGCAAAGGAAATAGTAGAAAAATATCTAGAAAAATAAACAACACTTTCACTGATTACCGATGGCAAATGACCAATTAACATTTGTGGTGTTAGTGCATAAAGAGGTGACACAGTAGCAAAGGCAGAATAAATAATCAGCATAACATTACAGAAGAATGATACCCACCTTTTTTTTTTTTCAAGCAGCTTGCCAAGGGGAGTTTTACATTTACTCTTCTGAAAGACGTGCACAACGAGAATTTTTTCCTTATGTCTGTTATTTCCATTCCTAAAAAGTCTGAAATTATATATATTTTTTTTCATCATAAGCTAAAACCTGTGGCTGCATGTTTCAGCTGAGGTGGAAATGCAGCATCCTTCATGCTACAGAGCATGATGCAGTTGTAAGATGCAAGTAGGGTCCTGCATAGTATGTTTATGACATATGTGGCCTGAAATGAATGTCTATTCCAGAAGAACATGCTATGTCCTACTTACTTTTACAAAATAAACGTTAAGAAGGGTTCTGCAGTTATCAAAATTTCATTTGTATCCTGCAGGCTCTTGCACCTATTTTTCTATCTAGATTCACAGAATCCTATTTCACTTCAAATCATGATGTATTGTTCAAATAAAGGGTACCATATGTTCTTTCACTTGACCTTAATAGTAGAACAGAGAATAGATACTTCATTAAAAATTTGCTTCTCATGAAATTGACCTCATAAATCAATTATTTGTAGTCATAGGTAAATATACACCACAGTCTCCTTGCAATCTAACTTTCAGATACTTCTCAGTACCATGTTACTATGTTTGCCTTTTGCTCAAACACACTAAAAGAAAGTGAGGTGATAATTTTTATTAAAAGTTGATGATAGTATGTTGTCTTTACATTCTGATGCAACACACGTGTTCTACACTAGCATGTGGTTTAGAGACAAAAGATATATATTTCTTATAAGATACATTTTCTTATTCCTGACCCTTTAGAGAATGGAAAACTGTAGTTCTCTCAGTAAAGAGCAGCTACCTCAGTACTCATGAAGAATTTTTAAAAGCAGTTGTTCAAGACAGATGGGAGTGGTCCTTTCATTTATTTCACTCAATTTTAATTTAATTTAATTTAATTTAATTTAATTTAATTTAATTTTATTTTATTTTATTTTATTTTATTTTATTTTATTTTATTTTATTTTATTCTGATAATACTACATTTTTCCTAAAATTACTGCACATACTCATTTCATGATCAGCTGTGCTTTCTGCAGGTTTTTGTCTCACTGAGCGCAGAGTGAAACTAGCACTTGTTAGAATAGCACATATATAATGGATAATGTTTTCGGTGGTATTTAACAGCTAAATATCCTCAGAAATTCAGAGATTCTACAAAAGAGAAAGAGAGGGAGAAAGAGGAAGAGAGATTACATGATTCTAAGCTTTTAACTAACAGTCCACTACTTTGAGTACTTGCCAAACTCTCTTATGAGCAGCCTAGCCATCGGGCTAAATTATCATGCTTCTAGTTTGCAGGCCCAGTAAATCTTGTTTTCTTACTGCAGGAGGACATTATTTCAGCTGGAAGGATCTCTCCAAGCAAAATGACCCAATGATAATGATAAATGATAATGTGAACACTAACCTGACTGGAGAAAGAAGATCAGAGTGGTTTGAAATGTCTTGGTTGGAAAGAGGCAATGAGATCAAGTTTCCAATTTTTAAACTAAATGTTTGCACCATAAAGCTATTACACAAATATTGAGAAGTACCTTTATTTTGCAAAGATACAGTGTTATCTGCTTAGCTGATTAAAATCACTGGTAGATGTGATTCACCATAGAAGGAGTTTCAGGTCTGTTGATACCAATATGACAAAGATGAACCAGCTTTGAGGATCTTTGAGCTATATTTTCTTTGCCAGCTTTAATTAAGCCCTAATGAGCTTTCTGGACTTTGAGAACCCCTTTCTGAAGTATCCAGCTTTACCTGTGGGTGATCTCAGTCAGAACAAAGCTCCTTTCTCATCTTCTCTTTCCATACCAGCAGCAGCCTTGTAGAGTGCTCTGATTATTAAGTAAGGAAGAAAGGCAAAGGGTCTGTTAATTTAAGGGTGCAAGTGTGCCACAGTGGGTGAGACCAGAAGCGATCACAGGAGTACCTAGTCTTTAGCAGTGGTTAGAAAAAGATGTTTACTGGGGAAGAAGGAGCAGGCAAAGTGTGTATGGGATTCTCCCTGCATAAAATACCAGCTCTCAACACTGTGTGGCTTGTTCATTTATTGAAACAGAACTGTTTTCTATGTATTTATTAACCTTCAGAGGATTCCCCTTCCATGAGCCTGTTCAGCACTCCTTCAGTAAGGATGTTATATAGCATAAAACAAAGTGTTATGCAGCAAATGGAGTGCACTTATTTATTGTTTCAAAGAGACCTGCTCTTCAAGTCTGGAGTCACAGTGTGCTCATTTCAAGGCACAGCCGTCCCATCTTTGAAATCAGGGCCAAACAGTATCTGTGAAATCACAACCAAGCATCCCATACATTCATTATATTTTTCACATAAAATGTTTAATCCATGGAAGTCTGACACAGGCATGATAAAACTGAAGTGTGTAAGTGCTGGAGGCTACAAAATCCTAAAATGAGAACAGTCCTGTTGCTCTCCATCAGAAATCTGTTTACTCGTACAGCCATTTCTTGCCTTTGGTCATGTTCAAGTATTTGCTCCCTTCAGTCTACAGTAGTCTGGGGTACTAGCTACAGATAAAACATATAAGACCTAGACCAAAGCTATTTGTGATTGGCTTGACATTTTGATCTATATTCCCTGATTAAAGACATTATCTTTGATCTTCTCTAGGATTATTTTTTTTAACTTTTTTTCTTCCATATTAGAACTAGTAAAACTAAGGTGAAGGTTTCCATCATTTCAGAGATAATTATGCACATACTATTTCATTAACATGAATTGCAAAAATAAATACAGCTCTTAAGCCAGAATTCACTTTAGTGAAGTCACTCTGGTGTATAATGGGGACACAAAATTCTACAATTTAAACACAAGATGTAGCCTCTGACAGAATTATTGCAGACAGAATGTTAAAAAGGGTATTTGTTTCAGAGAGATATTACTATCTTTGACTTTCTTCTGGAACAAACCTTCATGCTGAAGACCCAAGACATTACCCCTGTTTGTAAAATATCACTCAGGGTGTTGTAGTAAAGAAGAATGAAGTGTTCTCTTAAAAATTAGCTGACTTGCTCTGCAAAAGTAAATATTAAAACCTCTAAATCAAATCATAGTAATTTCTGTGTATTGGAGTTTTTTGTTGTTGTTGTTGTATTTTGTTTTCTATCAAAATTATACTTTGGAATTCTGCAGTCTGTTAAATGATGCTTTATTAACAAACCAGCAGCATAACACAATAGCATCATTCATATATGTCTGGTATGCCTAGCTTAAGTCTCATAGGCAATTGCCTTATTAAATTACCTGGTGCTCTCTGGTATTTTGCTTAGCTTTACCACAGTAGAGAAGCAGTGCAGCTGTTCCTTAAGTCTCAAAATTTGTCTCTCTTTTTTTTTTTTTTTTTTTAATTTTGCTGACTACAAGCTGTGAGTGATACAAAACAGTTCTAATATTCAGACCAAGATCTTAAGAAACAAATGCCTTAAAATTAATCCTATCTTTTTATCTACATGCTGGTCTCACTTTTCCAATGTCTAAAAGCAAAGGCTTTTGTTATTTTTTTATTTTATTTTATTTTTTTCTTACAGCACAAAATTAAACCTATGAACCTTATGGCTACAGTGAAAATACATTGTTTTATTCCTCAAATCAATGAAAATTACAAATATTTTTTTCCTAAAAAGTAAATATATTTAAAGAACTATTATACAAAAAATAGCATCTAAACCTTAAAAGCAGAGTTTGCACTACCTAATAAGGACTAGAAGATACGTCCTGGTGTATTTGGATTATTATACATGTCAGCTTTAAACAGAAGCCATGAAGTTTTCCAACAATATCCCTGAGTCCTCTTCCAGAGGCCAATGTGTATAGGCAAAGAAATGAGCAGCTATGACATAAGCAAGGTTATAGATGAACATAACTTGAATTATGGCAGAAAACTTTCCTGGTGGCAGACTTAGTGCATGCAATGAGATCTCACATTCACTCTTGCAATTCACCACTCAGTTAGTTGTCCCCTATATGCATGCATTTTGGGGGTGCTTGGTGATGCTTTTTGTACTTGCTCAGCTGCACTAAACAGGACTGGAAGGATTTTGTGACCCAATTACAATCCCTCTTCTAGCACAATAATCATTCTCACAAGCAGAAGGAGAACAATTCTGGCACATTTTTCACAAAAACTGTTGTTATTTTTTTTTCCACTCTGGAGTGTCAAGGCTCAAGTCTCTTTTCCATTTTGTTCCATGCTAGCAGGCACAAATTGCTTTGCAAGTTTACCCAGATTCTTTGTTGATCAGATGGTCAAGGCTTTCCTTGTTATCATCTGAAGACCTTTTTCTGTTACTCATTTTGTTCCTACGCTACATGGCTCATACACTGCAGGATTTGCAGGCTGTATTTACTACAGCATGTGTTTTGGCACCCTTAGATGTTGTTGGAGCTCCTGAAACAATCACTATTGTTGGCAGCCAGACACGCGTGCAAACAACCCCCCCTATTCCCTGATGCAGTGGCCAAAATGAACAAAGCCCTGCTCTAGACCCAAAGAACCACTTGGAGAGCAGTTGTCCTGTGCAGGGCTCTCCTGGCTGCCCACAAAAAGGCACCTCTTGGCCTGGCATTTGCCCCCTGCATGGAGAAGCACAACATGTTTGGGTGTTATCCAAATATGTGGAAAGTGAGTTAATGCAGCTATTATCCAAACAGATGGGCATAACTCTGAGCTGATCAGAGGCTGCACTAGGACATACTTGCTGACAGCAGTACGCCCAACTGGGACAGTCAAAAGGGTCTGTCAGTTCTGAGCTTTCATGCTTCTAGCTAAGGACATGCCCTGCTGCTAATCTTGCTTTTTCCAAAATAGAGCACACTTAGGACATTCAAATGCCTTTCCCATGGCTTCACAAAAGCATTCTCTGTCTCAGACTGAAAACATCAGGCACAGCAGCACAGGTTGATGTGTAAGCACAGCCCCAACCCTTTCTCCCCTCAGTGCTCAGCAGGATGGATGGCTGGGGCAGGCCTTGCTGAGAGCCAGTCCTAGTAGGGCAGCAGCAATAGGGCAGCATGTTTCTCATCTGCATCTGGGTGCCAAGGACATCTGCACCTCTGCTACAAGGAGGCATGGGGCCCAATCTTCCCCACTTCTCTGGGGGATTTTGCCTGTTACCCTTATTTTTATGCATTACTGGGTTTTACCTTTGATCTTTTCCTGGCAGCAAGCACCCTTAGTGATGATTCGCTAGTGAAAATCTCTGGCTGCTCTCTGAGGTAAATGTCACTCTTGTTCATACTGCACGATAAAAAGCACTGACTCAGTCACAGGGGTCCCAGCTTACCCACAGGCACCCGTGATGAGATCCCAAATGAAAAATCTAGGAGCCTGACATTTTCCAGTTGTTTGCAGCTGCTTGTTCCTGAATGTCTGTTTTGCATGAAATGAAAGTCACCTCCTTTTTAACTATGTCTTTCTTTGCTTTAAGAAAAATTATTTGCAGTACATTATAGCAGAAAATTAAGAGCATGTTCTTGGAAATATCTCATAGTAACACCAGTTTGTTGTGTATTTTTATTTTATTTTATATTTTTATTTTTGCAGAAAGCCCTAGGCAGATAACATTCAGCACAATTAAATGTGCAGCTCATAAGTTTGGTGGATTAAATCAATCTGAAACAAATCTTCTTTATTTTTAAGCAGAATTTCTCTGTAAATTCACATTCACGTGTGTGCATTAGGCAATTTTACTGCTTTTAAAATATACAAGATGAATTTAAAATTAATTCCTAGTAGCACAAACTGTAAGTATTTTCCAAAGAAAATCAGCAAATGCTGAATCCAGTAATTCTGCATGGAAAAAAAAAAAAAAAAAAAAAAAAAAAAAAAAAAAAAAAAGAGAGAGAGAAAGAAAGAAAAAAAAGGAATAAAAACCTGATGTCTTGATGTAAAAAATACATGCCACTTTACATAGATATATTCACTACTTTCTTGACTGTTTTGTAACATCCTATTAAATTAATCAGTACAGAGCCATTTACTAAAATTGGAGTTGGTTTTGTGATGATTGTTCATAGAAGGAAGTCACTAAAAGAGTGCATTGCAGAGTAAAAAGTATACACAGGATCTGAGATAAAAGCTTATATAAACTGAGAGCAAAAAGGAAGCTAAGATTTCCAGGTAGAAATAACATGGTGTTGAAGTTGCTGATAAAGGATAATATTTCCAGTTTTAGTCACAATAACTAAGTGCTAAGGGGAAAAACAAACAAACAAGCAATCAACCATGGAAACAGGCTTACATTCTTTCTAAGTATCAATAAACAAATACTAGGGCTTAGTTTTTGCATGATTAGTACATGCTCTGTGTTACAAACATCAAGTACTCTGTTTGTGTCTGTGCCCCATCTATGTCAAATACTCATTTGGTTACTTTCTGAAAGTGAAGGAAAATGGGTGAATTTTGGTCCCTGCAGCTGCACACCAGGCACTTCAGCCAAGACACTCCAAGCGTAATAAATATTTTTAAAAGAATTCCTATGTAGATGTTACAAGTGTTTATTTATATTTTATGAACATTGTGTGTACATACATGAAAGTAATACTCTTTCTACTTTGTTTTTGACCACAATCACTAAAAATTTTACTAAAATAAGACCAAAATTTATGCATCTGCATTGATTTAGATAATGAGTCCCAATAAAAGTCCAAATTCTCCAGATTCTAGAAGAGATAATTAAATACTGTGAAATTCATTCTAAGAAGAGAGTGCTGTGAACACTGTATGTACGTAGGCTTCCATGTGCAGGAAACCTGCTTCTAACAGAAGGTCTGGAAAGGAACATCTATTAGCAAATGCTTGCTATTAAACTTTCTGCAAGGGTGGAGAAAGAGTTAATCTATAAGTAAATTCCAGTTAATAAACAATTTCTAATGTTTCTCCTCACTGTTCAGTGCAAACACTAAGACCTATCATTTCTATCCATGCCACAGGTCCCATCCATCCTTTTCTCTTCCTCCTGCAAGAGCAAATAAAGCCTGCTCTATCCCCTTCCTGCTAAACAGAGACTTTAAAATAAATCACTTATGCCCATTTTTATTAAATAAGAACTCAATTAAAGAGGTCATACCCTTTTTCCCCAAATGCTAATCCTCCAGGCTCTTATCACCTTGTTAAATGTTTAATGTTGTGAGCACGCCCTGGTGAAAGCTGGGTCAGGTCAGTGACCTTGCTAGCGGGGGAAGAGACCAGATTCTGAGATGTAATGTACATCCCCAAGGGCTGCACAAAAGGAGGAGGTAAAACAGCTGCTAATCTGCCATGGCAGGGTGAGAACACATTCTCCTAATGCATATTTGTCCTCATTTTTGCAATTCTTCTCACTTGGTTTTCTCGTGTAAATGTACATAATTTGCTAATTTACTATATCCCAAGAAAACTAAGCAGACAACTCTACAGAAAAATAATGCCACTGCCTTTGGCTATAGAGACACATATAAGCATGATCAGACTCTAGACTGTCAAAACTCATTAAAACAGTCAGAAAATTACAGAGACATTGCCATCACAATCTGCTTCTTGATGCTGTAATAGAGGATCTTTCAAAGCGCTATTGTTAAGCCACTTTGCATAATATTTATATACATTTTAGATTATTTTCCCCAGGAAAGAAACACAAGGAAGTTCAGATCAATGTTGAAGAAATTCCTATTATCTCAGAGAAACTTTTCTTGTCTTCAGAAAGTAAACCATTTACATAAGAGCAATAGGTTCCCTCATGAAAGTTCTTTTCAGCCCTCCTTGACTGGAATGTTGTATAGGTAAATAATGAGATGAAAACAGAATTTATTATATTCAAAATTCACAGAATTGTTGAGGTTGGAATGGAGGTCTGGTGGTCATTTGGTCTAAACCCCTGTTCAAACAGGCCTACCTAGCCCAGGCTGCCCAGGTCCATGTCCAAAGAGCTTTTGAAGATCTCCAAGACTTCATTACCTCTCTGGGCAACCTGTGCCAGTACTTAGTCACTTCCCAGTAAAAAGAAAAAAAAAAAATTATGTGTTTCACACAGAATCACACAGAATTGTCTAGGTTGGAAGACACCTCAAGATCATCAGGTCCAACCTCTGACCTAACACTAACAAGTCCTCCACTAAACCATATCGCTAAGTTTGGTGATATTGAGAAAGAATCTCCTGTGTTTATGTTTGTTCCCATTCCCTCTTGTCCTGACACTGAATATCACTGAAAAGAGCAAAAGAGCATAGCTGCTGAATCTTCTCCAGGCTCAGCAGTCCCAGCTCTCTCAGCTTTTTCTCATGGGAGCAATGCTGCAGTCGCTTGATCACCTTAGCTGCCCTTCACTGGACTCTCTCCAGTGTGTCCATGTCTCTCTGGGAAGACCAAAACTGGATACAGTACTCCAGCTGTGGCCACAGCAGTGCTTAGTAAAGAGGAATAATCACCTTCTTTGGCCTGCTGTCAAATACTTTGCAGCCCAGCCCAGGATAACATTGGCATTCTTTGCAGCGAAGGCACATCACTGGTTCTTGTTCACCTTGGTGTCCACCAACACACCCAGGTCCCCTTCTACAAGCTACTTTCTAGCTAGATGGCCCTCAGCATGTGCCGGTGCACTGGTTGGTTCTTTCCAAAGTGCAGGCCTTTGCACTTCTTCTTGTTGAATTTCATGAGGTCCTGTCAGCTTATTTTTCCAGCCTGACAAGATCCCACTCTACGGCAACCTGACTCTGGTGTATCTGCAAATTTGTTGAGATTAAATTCTGTCTCATCAGCCAGACCATTAATTAATAAATTAAACAGGACTGGACTCAGCACTGACCCCTGTGGTACACCTCTTGTTACTGGCCTCCAAACTAGACAGTCTAGGTCAATGATCACCACCCTTTGGGCCTGGTCATTCAGACAGTTTTTAACCTGACTCATGGTCTGCCCATCCAACCTATGCTTTATTAGCTTGTCTATGAGGATTTTATGGGGGACAGTGTCAAAGGCCTTTCTGATGTCCAAGAATGTAACAGCCACTTCTCACCCCTCATTCACCAGACTAGACATTTAATTGTAGAAGCTTATCATGTTGGTCAAACATGGTTTCCCCTTGGTGAATCTATGCTGACTACTCCTGATGATTTCCTTGTACTTATGTGACAATCCTGTAAATTGTTTCCAAGATTAGCTGCTCCATCACCTCAGGGATCAAGTTGAGGCTGACCAAACAGCAGTTCCCCGTATCCTCCTTCTTAAAGTCAGGAGTGATTTTTGCTTCCTTCTAGTCTCCTTCCATTTCATATCAGTTTCTGAAGACTTCAGAAAATAATAATTGTTTGAGTTGAAAAACAAGAACTATCATGCATTGGGGTCTAAGGGTATTTAAATTTAAATACTCCAAAATTTAAATACTCCAAAAATTTGCCTGAGTATTAAAAAGTCAATGTGACAGTTCTATTGCATAAACTTTAGGATTTCATTATTCTGACAAATACCTTCATGATAAAAATTTGTCTTCTTCCCAACAAATTAATTTCATAAAATATTCTTTGCAGTCCTGACAAACACAGGACTACTGTTGGTGAGAGGGACAAATCTCTATTTGTGGTCATGTATCTTGCTCAAATTGATTTTCCCTGATTTTCCACTTCTGATTTTCCCCATATGTCATCCTCAAAATCCCATCAAAAGTTATTTCCTTTCTTCATGCCTTGTGCCACCAAGACTTTTCTGTACTAGGAAGATGGCACATCATTTCTACAAGACAAGGAGAATCAGACAATAAGTCAAGCCTAAAGGGATTTTTGGAGGTGATCGTGGCTGTTCTCAGATCAAGGCAAACTTATATCAGGTTACTCAGGGCTATGATCAGTTGAGTTCTGACTGTTTTCAGGGATGAAGAGTCCACAACATTGCTGAGCAAACTTTGCCAGTGTTAGACCACCCTTATGGTGGGTTAAAAATTTATTATTATTATTATTATTATTATTATTATTATTATTATTATTATTATTATTATTATTATTATTATTATTATTATTATTATTATTATTATTATTATTATTATAAACACTAATATCTGATCAGAATCTTCCCTGATGAGATTTGTGCCTGTTGTCCCTTTTCTTGACCCGCCACACTTTGGCTAATATGAAGGAGAGCAAAAAGCCCTTCGCAGTACTGTGAGTGAGACTGTACAGGGGCAGCCAGAGGAAGTTAAGGCTGCAGAAGGAATTCTCTCATGAGGAATTTCTAGTCTGGGAAAACCTGCAATGCCTTGCAATAACCTTCAGCTCATCTGAAGGTTAGGGATTCATATGCCTTCCCCTACTAGTTTCCCAGGGAGTTGTTTTCTTTTTTTCCTTTTTCTTTTTTTTTTTTTAATTTATTTTTTATTTATTATTATTATTATTAGTCCTACTGCACCTCCTTCTCTGACCTACTGAGAACAGATTATTTGTAATGTTCCTGACACAATGAAAAATGAAACTATGTTAACTAGAAGCAGTCAGTATGTGATGGTCACAATATTTACATTAGATTCTTTCATTGACCTTAGTGTTCACTTTGTCAAAGGTACATTAATTATTTGAAGCTTGCATCATTTAAGTCAACATGAACATGCCGGTCAAGATAAAGCCTTGAGAATGTTATCTTTTCACATTGCAATGTACTTCCATTCTTGGGAATTACTGCATAATACATGGTACAGTAAAAAGCAAAGCTACAGAAATGTACAATGCCAGTAGTAGAACATTTTATGAGAAGGCAAGTTGAGAATCCTAGACACAAACACTCCATAAAGTATTATACAGACAGACCTTCAAGCAAGCAACAAAAGTGGGATTTTAGATAAGCTCTGCTAAACAGTAACCAATATAAGCATTGATTAGAAATTAATTTTAAACATTTCTGTCAAAGAATTGTTCATGTTTGATCTTTCTTTATATTTCAAGCATTGGTGAAGAAGAGTATGTCTGAAACAAGTTTCTTAATGCAGAGTCCCGAGTTAACACTACTGGAAGAAGCATACCCAAATGTATTTTAATTTATAAGACCATGATAATGCCAACATGCCAGGTATTTGCAATTCTACCATTTGTCACTGTGACATAAGCTGATGTCACTTTATTAGCATCTTATTTATGAATATCATTTACAGAAATGTTAGGAATAATTTTCCTGTGCTGTGGCACAGGAGTCTGTTATCCTGTTTTCAAAGACAGTAATATATATGCCTCCCATCAGTCTAGAAATATTTTAAATGAGACATCTTAGCTATGGGAAGCCATCCCCTGCTGTGAGGATGCACATGCTCCATCCGTTGTGCCACCCGGGCCCTTTGGAAATGTACTGCTATCAAATCATGCCCCAGAGATGAGTATGCTTAGTGGGGAGAAGAGGAAATTCTACAGTGGAGCTGATCTATATTTTCCTACTCCACCTTGGACAGTAGTCAGTAGAAAATGCATCTAAAGGAAGGTGATCCTAAAAGAAAGATGTAAAAAACACAGAGTGGGATAAATTTAAGGCCATCCTTACATTGCCTCTCCTGACATTGCATCTTATCCTAGAAATACATTGTACAAGTCCAGAAGACTTTACACAACTTCTAGTATTTAGTATCAGCAATTCCAGCTTCAGATCTCAATATCCACACATACATACTACTTCCATTTATCAGTATTTTATTTCTTGCATTTTTTTCAAGACAAGTGACTTATTCTGTGACACTTTGAAAGAGACACTGTGACACATAGAAAGAGAGTTCTTCACCTGTCTTTTTTACCACCTCCGCTGCTTCATGTACATATACATTGCTCCCTATCACAGATATTCTCATATATGTAATATTCATGTACCAGTATTCTGCTATTCTGCCTGCCTGTTGTAAAACTACTACCCACCACCCAAACAATACTAATTAAAATCCATTACTAAAAAAGCAGTATTTGCATGGAAAACTCGTATCAACGTAGGTGGCCAAATAGGACCAATACTCTCCTGACCCCTAACTAGAGAAGCATGAGTCTTCAGGACAGTTTTCCAGACAAGCTTCCCCCAGCCTGTAGCATTCCATGGGGTTGTTGTGCTCCTAGAGCATGATCCAACACTTAACCTTGTTGAACCTCATACATTTGGCCTTGGCCCATCCATCCAACCTGGTCAGATCTGCAGAGCCTTCCTACCCTCAAGCAAATCAACACTCATGCCTCACTTGGTGTCATCTGCAAAGTTACTGAGGGTGCACTTGATCCTCTCATCTGCAGTCTGACCTGAAACACTAGTTAGCCATCGTGGACAAAGTATTTGTATTTCTCCATAATTTTGTATATGTGTTTTTTCATGACAGCATTGATTGCGAGGGCCTGATGCTTCCATGTCTTATGGACATGCTACTTTGAAGATGTTTAACAGAGACCCACATCAAAGACTTACCTAATGAAAGATAACTTAGAGAATAAGATGTTAAGTTTGATTCCTACTCAGTTTTACAGGCCCTTCCCCCTTAATTTGAAACTAGGTGTTTACAGGCTATGCTAGCCCACAAAGAAGAAGAAATGTAAGACACTGCTTTAGTCTTATATTTAATCCATACTATTGACTGTATGGTGAAAAAGAAGGATATCATCTCCAAATGTAGTTTATCTCCCCTGCAATGTACTGCTTATCTTCAGCACAATTTATTTCCTACTGGAAAAGGAGGAAAGTGAGACAGATAATTCAAGCCCAAAATTACTTCTCTGAAAAATCCCTGGTCAACAAACCTCTACATTACATACAACCTCTGTATTACATTTAGCTTAAGAAGGATCATAGACTCATTAAGGTACTGTCAAATGTCATTTTGCTGAGTAATAAAATAATTTCTTTTGTATAGTGGGAAGATGAGCTCAGCCTGGTTATTCCTGGGCAAGAGCTACTTTTGTCCTCATGTGGACAAAAAGTTGGTCTTCTGACAGAAGACAGAAAAGCAGGCTCATTCAGAAGGCAGAATTGAGCTCAGTATTGGATAGCATCATGCTATACAGACATATAAACTCCAGGACAAAAAAAAAAAAAAAAAAAAAAGGTGTAAAGATAAAAAACAAAAAGGATTATAAACTATTCAGCAATAAAACTGAGCTTGACAAATTGTCATTGTCTATGACAGAAAACATAATCTGCCATGTAAAAGGACAAAAACAGTGATCGTATTTTGGATGGAGATGGATCAGTTAAGGAAATGGTATGTGCCACATGTTTGCCTGGGATGAGCAGACTGGGCTTGACAGCCAGGGTGAATTTCTGCCAGGGTCCTTTCCCTATGCAGTCTTCTAGGCATAAAAAGGTACAATTACCTATTTGTAAAGGTATCCTCTACCTGTGGGTTGCTGCATGTTAAAAGAATGTTCTGTAGGGCTTTAATTATGCTTTTTAAATACCATTACAGTGAATGTAACCCCTTAATATCAAGGCTTACTGGAAGCTGCCTTCTGGATTTTTTTCCCTGCAAGCCACCTCCTACAAAATTCTCCTTGGAAGTGCTCACATATCTTTAGGTACCTGCTAGTAATCAAAACCTGGCTTCCAGTCTCATAAAAGAAATTTTTTGTGATTATCAAACACTTTTGATAGTTGCAGCATAAAAGGACAGTGTATCAATCAAAGTAAATTGCAACAGAACCAGAACAAGTACTAGAGAGTGAACTGCACTGCTACTGCTAACAGAACAACATTTGGCACTAGCACATTACTGAAACAGCCCAAGTTCTCCAATTGTTTTGAGGGCAATTTTTCCAAGTAGGAAAACAATGCTTCAGGAATATTCTAAAGAAGGAGCTTACAATATGGGAAGTGGACCAGGTTTTTGAGAGTTACCTGCAAATGCTTTCTTTCTGAAGGGCATAAAAATGCTAGAAAGTACTCCAACTTACTCACAGGAAGGACAGAAAACCTGGAAAATTCAAACAGATCATCCGCAATCAGTTGAAATCATGCCACAGTTTTCTGGTGACCCATGAAATCTGCAGAGAATAGAATCAGATGTTTCTTGAAGAATCAAGCCATAGGTAACAGTGTCCTCTCCCTTCTCCCTGCAGCTATCAATGTCACTTTAAGGCTGAGAGTGTTTAGTTAAAACTTTATTTCTTTTTTTTTTTTTTTTAATTCTGGACTAACAATGTAATTTCTGACTACAAAGATGTGCATTAGTTTCCACATCTGTAAAAAGGAGGGAAATCTTATTTGCTTAACACACTTTGAAAGCTTCAATTATGTGGTAATATTGGAAAATTACCAGAATTACCAGAATGCACATAAACCATCTTTCCCAGCAGCCAATATTCCCCATCCCCTGGGCCCTGAGCGTCTACTTGTATGGACATTTTTCCCTTGCAAAACGTCTCTAAAGTTTGGCAAACAAGTGCTTGCAAATTCCAGCAAGTGTTACTATCTCTCTTCCTGTATAAGGCTGTGTCACAAACCGAAGCTAAAACATGTCATTGTGATCTCTGAGCAAGAATGCTTTAAAGATATGAGGTGGCTGGTGCATTGTTTCGAACTTCTATTCCAAGTTTCCATTGCTGGACATGTTGTTAAGTCCTCACCAAGCTCAAAATGGAGATGTGAGGTCATGTCAAGAAAGGGCAGGATGTTGCTGCTAAAGAATTAGTAGAAAAGATTTACATTCAGAGGTGTATATGGTTCCATTGGCTTAACTTTGCCTTTTCCCTGAGAAAGCTTAAGGGCTGAGTGAAGACTTCAGTGAAATGAAAAGATTTTCAGGACATTCAATTACTCCATGATCTTCATAGAAAATAATCTGTCATAAGCCTTGGGAATAGTAAGTGCAGCAGTAAGATTTGCATTGCAAAATGCATGGTAAAATGATGCTGTTTTCTATAAAAGGTGTGTGGTCAAATCTCTGTCGATGTAAACGAATATAAATTCTGCTGGAGATGACACATGGTATGCATATTGTGTGTGTAGGAGGAGAAGAGAGGGAATAAGAAAAGGAAGACATCTAATTTCTAGTATTCCTTTTTCTTTTTCCTTTTTTTTTCTTTTTTCTTGATTGCATGCATTCTCCCCTGCTGACTGTCTCCCTGTAGTGATAATGAGGCACAAAGGTCTTCAGGGAGCGAACACTTGGCATTTAATTTATTTTGTTGTTCCAGGTGGCCTTTAACTTAGGTGGAACACTCCCCCAGCCCACCCCCAACCTCCACCCCCACCCTGTCATCCCCTTATTCTCTATAGCAACATCCACAGCACAGAGGTATCATTGCTTTGAGATATATGAAACATTACACAAAACTTTGCTCACCATCCCTCCCACTCCTTCCCCAGCAAACCCTGAAAGGTCTAACTGGAACTGCCAGTGTCAGTTCACCTTAAGCATAGATGGCAGGAGGTATTTAATGTAATTCTCTCAGGGGACAGAAAATGAGATTACACAGGTCATCTGCCCAGTCACATTCTCTACTAGGGAAGAGTTCCTCAATAACAGTGTCCTGTTACAACTGTTATAGCAATGAATTTAATCTGGTGCTCATGGAAAACACTGAATAACCCACAAACTTGAACAGGCCACAGAGATTCTTCTAATTCCTTAGGCTACAGAGTAGCCACAGAACATATTTTCCTGGTTTCAATGCAAAATAATAATAAATAAATAAATAAATAAACTAATAAATAAATTAAAAAATAGCAAGTTGACCAACCCTAGTAAGTAGTTTTTTGTATGTTTTGAAAGTCTGTTTAAAGTATGTAAGATGCAAGAAATTCTATTAAGAAATCCAAATAAACAGCTGTGATGTTAACGATGTTAGTGAAAATAAAGTCACCATTCCTGTTTTGTAGAGAGAATCACAGGAATCTGTGGGGCACAAAGGTAGAAATGGAAGCCAAGGAGCTTCTAATTTAGATTAGACAAAGTCTATGAGAAGGGACTGTACTTAAAAATTATCAGCCTTGGTAAGGGTTTATTGTTCACTGTTTTTTAAAGTACAGGGATACTGACAGACATTGCAAGTGTACATAACATATGCCAATGCCTATTGTTTGGGGTTAAAAGGTTTCAGAAAAGAGACAGACAGATTTAAGAAAAAAAAATATTTTAAGCAACTTTTAAATGTGTTGGAATGAAACATGAATACTTTTATTGCCTATAAACCATCTTCATGTTAAGAATGTAGCAAGGACAAGCATTATGATCTAGAAGCTGGTCTTTATATATGACAACTCCTGCACTTACAGCCTTCTGGCTTTATAGTGTTTCAAAGCTCTTAGCTCTTAATTTGCTCTTATGTTGAAGGGCTGTAATACTGGAACAGCAGCAGCAACTACACAATATTCTCATCTTCATACATCTTTTTGATCCATTGAAAAACACTTTACAGGTAATCAGCGAGCCACTGCATATCCACAGTATTTCTTCTTACATGACTTCTTGACTTCGTTACATTTTATAAAATGGTTATAAGACCTGCTATCTGGTGATATATAAGCAGATAAAATAACATCCAGGTATCTTTCAGACAAAATTTTGCAAAAGGCTTGATCTTGAGGTATTGATAAAACTTGTCAAAATAATTAGCTTATCAGTCTGAGAGACAGTTAAAATAAGCCTGCTCTCTGCATACACTTAATCTCTCAGAGCTCAACACGTACTGGGGGTGGAAGCATTACCCCCAGAACCATGCCCAGAAGACGCTCTCCCATTCAGTTGGAGTAGAGCAGAGGTCTGCCAGGAAGACACAGAGCCAAGCATGGAGCTTACTGCAGAAGTGCCATGGACAAGTGCTAGGGAAGGTCATTTTTATGCCACCTAAGATCACCTCTTTCATTTCAGACTTTTCCTCTGTCAAACACAGCCTAGAACCTACGTGACATTTGGCGGTGTAGTCTGGGTTGTGCTGGCTTGAAAAATTAGAGAGAAGGACATGGTTTATCTGTGCCCACCAGCCTGCAAAAAATTAAATTTAGGGGAAAAAATCACATTTGTGTTCACTACAAAGAAGTCCTGTGTGTTCTCTTCTCCACAAGACAATGTGTACATTCAGAAATGTGTACAGACAGACAGACCAGCTGTCTTTCATGAAAGAAAAAATCATAATGGTCACCATAGTGACCATTTACTTAAGATATTTCTACATATGGATCAAAATGTTTGCAAGACCTTCCTGCCTTTTGCAACATTTGAGAATTGCCCTGCAGCATGCTTCTCTCAATTTTTGACCTCTACATGCCCATCCTCCCAAATTGTTGCTCTGTAAATCAGTCCTCACAGATTTGCAGACTAATCCTGGTATTCCAAAGCAGCTTCCATTTGTAACTACACTCTATCCAAATTTGAGTTTACTTCTTAGAAAAGCTGCCAGCAGAGCCAGATGAAATGACGTGGGGAAGGCAGATGTCTTGGGAACAAGCTAGTCATTCTGCCACCCAGGGAGGAGTGGGGACAGCAATCTGAGCAATGTGTCCACAGCACTGGGCAACCCAGCCCTGATGTTTGCCCCAGAGCTCCAAGGGCTCTGTCTCATGCCCAAGGAAGGACTCAGAGGCTCAGGATGACAGGACATGCAATGGCTGGTTTTCATTTCTTTACCTACCCCACAGAATGCGCACCACATCCCATGCTACTCCAGCACTGCCTCTTTCCTTTCCCAGTGCAGAACTGCAGGTACCAGCTCCCTCCATCTGGCAGCCACTTAAGAGGTCCAAGGAGTCAGTAAACTGCCATGTACCCATGGGATGAACAAGATGCTGAGCAGAGGTGCAGAGAGAGCTATTTCCAGCGGGGATTTGAACAGCAGCTTTGTGGGATAGAGAAGTTTACCTGGGGTGATCTAAGAGAAACTCTTCTACCCTCAGCAATTTATTCTTCAGCCCCTGATGACCCTACCAGCCTTCTCCTTTCTGATGCCACAAAGTGACATTTTGCTGTTCTGCCAAAGACAAGAGTGAGTTATTCTGTTCTCTTTCTTAGGAATCAAAATTCAACCTTGCCAACTTTGTTAGGAAGCCCTGCCCCGTGGTCACCTGCTGTGTGTCACTACACTCCAACACTCACTTTTTGTATCTGACATGAAGCTAAGCTCTAACAGAAATTTTTAAACCATTACACTCACTTTCTACCCCCTTCTTCTCATACATTTCCTTTTCTCCCCCAATTTATAAACAGGATGCCTTTTCAATTATGAAAGTATAATAATGGTACCAAAATTTCTGGAGATGCATAATCTACCCAGAAATGATTGCCCAGTTGTTGTGGGCTTGGCTGATGCTCAGTCACAGTTTCGTTTCTAAGAAAGCTAAATAAACAACACAACTGATGCAAAGTAGCAGGAAATAGCAATAAAATATTATTTGAAACTCGAGAGATCTTGTCTGAGCCAATGACTTCAGAACTTCAGTCCCAATATAGATGTTCTTGAATTTCAGTTATAACCATTTTGCAGCCAGTTACTCATAACAGATTATCTTGCTTTATCACAAAAGATGCCAAAGATATGAAGGAAATTAAAACCCAGGGTGTTTCTACCAAGATAGAGCAGTACAAAAAATTACTTGGCACTTAAAAAGGAGAGAAATAACCAAATCATTGTTTGTTCTGCTCTGTTGAATACATTTTTTGTAAACACACCAAAAATATTTATGCCGGTTCCAGAAGGAAAAAAAAAAAAAGACTGCTGATCATCAGCAAGGTGTGTTGAATTCAGCCTTTATCCTGAGACCACACAGCATAACCATATCAGTTATGTATCTGAACATTCCATAAATGAGCTCTGAATTTATTAAAAGCCTATCTGAAGCTGTGAGGTCCCCATGAGATTATTTTGTCTTTCCAATTGCAGGGCCACTTGTCCTGCATGGTGTCATCAGTTTTTCAGGCTACACAGATACTATTGCAATAAGGCTGCAGCAGAGCCTGTGAGTTGATGTCACAGAGCCAGGATAACCTGCTGAGCCTCGTGGCCACATCAAGGCAACTGGGGTGGATTTCTGGATAACAAGACCTACCCGGGGCCCTTCTCCACAGTACCTTTTTCAGCAACAAGAATTGGGCTGGAAATATTTGTAATATTCTCATGACTTTGGTAGCAACTGTGGTATCACAAAGAGAAGGTTTTGTTTTCCTTGTTGGACATTTCCCTCTATACGGGATTACCTGACTGACTTACTGCAACTGAAAAACATTTTTTTGAAACCCAAATGTTACAGAAAGAAGGAAGGAGAGAAAACCTGGTCCAGTTTGCCTCGCTTATCAAAAATGTAACTGTTTTCTTTACATTTATCTGACATAAAGGAAATTTAAGCAAAAATAGCAGTCTCCCAGCACGATTAAAGCTAAGACTTAGGAGACACTTCTGTTATACTTAGAGGCAGACATGCACGGAAGCCATACTCTCAACAGAAGGGATCTATGCCAAGGAAGCAGCTTTACCAAAAACAGAGTATAACAGCCCATGTCTGACACAGGGCATATTGCAGCTCCCAGGTCTTCTAGTCAGCCCAAATGCAGGCATAGCTAGACTACATTCTTCCATGACACCTTGCAGATTTGCTTGGATGTTAGAAGATATTTGAGTTACAAAGCACATGTTTTATCCAGTTTATCTGCTCTTCCTGCATTATTGTGATGATAACTCCTTATTGTGATGATATTTCACTATCTTTATGAATAAACAAGATCTGCCAAATATTTGCAGTAATATTTACATAGTTAAAAGCAAAGTGTTTGTGACCTTTCTATCTTGTTGTGTCAAGTACTGTCAAGTGTCACAATTTTCTTTATTATTCTTTCTTAAACATCTTTTTAAAACTAGGACAAAACTCGGCTGGTGACGTGTGTTTGTAGGGCACTTAGGAAGATGCTACTGTTTCATATCTGATGTGCTATGTTGCCTCTAGTTTTTCTATTACATCCTTTCAGATTGTTCTTAACACATCCTAGGGGGAACAATACATTCTATCAAAATGCTTATAGACAGTTAGTGGTAATTGTGAGATTAATTTGATCTAGACAATTTTCAGCTGAATTCTGTACTAGTAACCTCTCCATTTGTTGATTTATTTATTTATTTATCCCAGACTAAGTTTGTTAAATATTAGTTAAAAGCAGAATCATTAGTTTGGAATAATACTCTCAGCCACAATTTTCCCTAGCAACCCATGTTTTAAAGCTAAATTGGATTATTAAAGTGGTTCTTTTCAGTTTGCACTTTCTCTAAGTGTATCTAAACTTGAAATACTGAAAAACATACATACTAGTCTGATTAGATCCTTAAAGTGACAAGGAATTGGCCACTAAAAGACATTTATGGATGTGTGTTAAAAGGCCTGAAGTTACTACAAATCACTTGAAATAGGTTTACAGCAGTAACGCACTTTTCATCTGAATCCATTTCCCATTTCATATTATGGCAAATTTTATTGATCATAAATCCACAAAACTGACTCCTCACACAGGGTCCTACACTCACCAGAGGAAGACGAGAAAGTAAAGTCTGGGGAACTGATGTCCTCAGTGCCCAAACACATCTCTGTGTCTGCAGGCCACTGTGCTGGATTCCTTTGGGGATGAACATTCCCTGGAGGTGCAAAAGGCTCTACACCTCCTCCTATATCTTGCTCTCTGCTGTATTATCTGCTATAAAGTCTAGATGCTGAATTTCCCAGAGCATAATGCTAGTCATGTCCCAACAATATACACCCAAAAAGGACATTTTTTTTTTTCCAGATGAATATATTTGTTGGTATTCAACCACTGATGATGGATAGCAACAAGTGCGCTTTCCCCATGGGTGTTCAAGTATACTCTTCTTCTGTCTGCCATAAGTAGCCAAAGTCTAGGGTTTTGTGTGTTGAAGAAAAGCAGACTCTTCACTAAGGCATTTAATAATAGTCTTTTTTTTTTTTTTTTTTCTGAGCTCTGCATTGCTCTACATCAGGTAATCCTGATGTGAGCATGCAGCATCCTGGGGGAAGACAGTACCTCTCCTGGGGACGCAAGAGTAAGGTTCTCACATCAGAAAGTGATGCTGAGTGCTATATGTGGCACCAAAGTAGGAGATTTGGACAGTAGAGAACCTCTTCTGAACTGGTCTTGTTTTTATATTTTTAGTTTGGTAAATGTAGAAAAAATTTATAATTTTCAACATACAAGGAGAGAGAGAGAGAAAGAGAGAAAGAGAGAGAGAGAGAGAGACATGGAAAATCAAAATGCGTCTAAACACCAACTGTGGTATTTTATTCATCTTGTTCAGCTGTTCAGCTAGATCTGATTCAGTACTTTGTATGCTCATGCTCTATGTTAGGAAGGGCTATGTATTTTTTCTCAATTCTTTATTTTTCCTTTAGTCAAAGTCTCCTATTCATTAGATTTGCTCAACCCTAGATATTTGAATAATTGCATATGTTTAAGGTTGTCAATGGACAACAAACTGAAAATCATACTGAACTAGCAGTACCACAGGACTTTTAATGAAATTGAAAGCAAAATTTCCCAAAGGCATACCTGTTCAGAGACAGAAAGTCAAGCTTTCAAAACAGGAAGCAGCGATCACTGGTGGGGACTTTTCAGAGGTGAAAGTGCGGTAGAACCTTCAAAGCCAACTGCAGTCTCTAATAAATACCTCTCTGTAGCACACCTCATCAGACCATCAAAACAGTTGCCTTCCTAGACATGCTGTGGGTGGTCTGAAAAATTTGGCTGACTCTGTGTTTGTGTGTGTGTTTGAGTGTAGATAAATATTTCCTGTCTGTATTTCCTCTAAATCTGTTAATTAAATTCTATGACATACTTTTTTTTTTTTTTTTCACCAATATTATGTCAAATCTCTTCTCTTGATGGACATTACTAAGGTATCTTGAAACAACTTCTGAAATCAGTATTTTTTGTACTGTTTCACAATCCCATGAAATACCTACATTGACATAAAAAACAGATATTTTCAGGAGTATTTTCAGGACAGGAGTTGGTCTCTGTCCTTGCATTTACAGTTGTATTTTCAGATGACTTAAACCAGTACAGTTAAATGTCTTCAGCAAATGTATGAGACCAAAGTTCTGCTCTGCCTTCTCTACAGCTGGCTTTAATTCTTTCTGAAGCATCTTCCTGTTCTGCAAATACTTTAATTTGCTATTAAATTTCAACATTGTCATTATCAGAAAGACACTAGATACTAGAAACTAGGTATTGATTTCTGTTTGGACTTTATTTGTTTTTGGTTTCAATAATGTTTTGAGCAAACAACTCAGAGTTGGAAGGAAAAAAAGAAAAGTAGGGCAGGTCTTGGACCTGGGAACATTTCAGTACCCTCCTACCAACAGAACAGATAACTAGGCTATGGAGACGGAGGATGAAGAAAATATAAACTATATAAATTAAATTGTGTTTCTGTTTATACATTCTGCCCTACTGAAAGACTTCAAGCACTGGTAACTCATTTCTTCTGAAAGGAGAAGGAAATTGCCCAGAAACAGCAAGAGTCAAAAGCTGGATCATTTTATACTGCCTCACAACAAGTTGCTGAGTGATTTTAAATTACTAGGTCACCGTCTCAGATTGAAGTGTTCCAAGAATCCTGGCCTTTTGTTTAGAAAAAGAATTAAAATCCCAGAGAATTATTAAATCTCAGGAACCTTAAGAGTAGATAAACCACAGCATGAAAACTACAGAAAGCTGGCTAAAAACAGTGTGAATATCACAGAATCACAGAATCACAGAATTGCCTAGGTTGGAAGAGACCTCAAGATCATCGAGTCCAACCTTTGACCTAACACTAACCAGTCCTCCACTAAACCATACCACTAAGTTCAACATCTAAATGTCTTTTAAAGACCTTCAGGGATGCTGACTCCACCACTTCACTGGGCAGCTTATTCCAATGCCTAACAACCTTTTCAGTAAAGAAGTTCTTCCTAATACCCAACCTA
The DNA here is from genome assembly GCF_963932015.1 of Anas acuta. Classification (NCBI taxonomy): domain Eukaryota; kingdom Metazoa; phylum Chordata; class Aves; order Anseriformes; family Anatidae; genus Anas; species Anas acuta. Next base: position 42,619,213 of record NC_089017.1, on the reverse strand, counting down.
AAACATCCCTGGAGCAACTTTATCCCATTCTCCCTCGTCCAGGCACATGGGAGAATAGACCAACCGCCACCTCACTACAGCCTCCTTTAAGGTACCTGTAGAGAGCGATAAGGTCGCCCCTGAGCCTCCTCTTCTCCAGGCTGAACAATCCCATCTCCCTCAGCCACTCCTCATAAGACTTGTTCTCCAGGCCCCTCACCAGCTTTGTCGCCCTTCTCTGGACTCGCTCGAGCACCTCGATGTCCTTCTTGTATGAAACACTAGGACTTACTGGTATTGTATCTGTAGGTGCCTGCATGCAATCTGTTATAATCTAGGTTTCTTTTGAAGACCTTTAGTTACTTACATTTGTCTAAAAAGAAAATAACGTATCATTTTTAGGGTGTGTTTAGGAAAACATCTTTTTACTTGCAGCATAATTCAGCCACAGTACAAACGAAAGAACATGAGTAACAATCACTGTCTAATAATAGTGATTGAAATCAGTAGCAAGTAATGTGTTGATATTTCAAGTTTATTAATTCAATTGATTCTATTTTGCCATTTGATGAATGGGCTTTTCAATTTATACAGTTTGTTGCTCCAAAAAGAACTGTTTGTTATATGTAGCGTTGGCCTAAACAGCTTTGGAAGAAAAGAAATCTAGATTATTCACAACATGAATTACAGTTTCTTTTTGTCTTGGTTGTAAAGTACATAGCAGGAAGTGGCTGAAGTATCTAATCTTTGTTAGCAGCAGCAATAAAGTTATCCAGGCTCCAGAGTTAATCTCTTTTTTGCAGACCTCTCTCCAGTCATCATTGTCATGCTACAGACACCTGTCCTGACCTTCTCCCCCCCTCCCCAGGCTGTTTGCTAGTCTGTGCGGAAACATTTAGGAACATTTGCAGCTACTGAACCTGAATTCCAGTTGGGATCCTTTACAATTGCAACATGCTCAACCCACCAATTATCTAGTGCAGATCACGAAGTAAAGAAGGAATCAAAACTTGTTTTAACTTTCAGGAAAAAAACACATGGAGAGCTAACACTCTGGGCCTGCCAGTCTTACAGTAGCAACCCTCTATGGCTGCTCACAGCATGACATGCTAATGATGGTGTCAGTGTTAGGGTGAAGTAATTTCAGTTTTTTCCCACTCCTGTGGGTCAGTGTACATGAAATTTGTATATGGGAACAAGAAGACGTCACCTAATCCTCCTCGAGTTAAGACAAACCATCATCTTAGTTATGAACAGTAGAAACTTAGATTGTCACATATGCAAATATACTCTGGCTTTTTCTGTCACCTCTTATTTAGCCCTTTCTTCATTTCCATGCACCAGACAGGAGAAATTAACTTGCAGATTTCCACAGACAAAGTACATGACAAACTCATTTGGGGCAATAATGAAGTTTGACTGAAGAACGGTAGAAACAGTAAACCTTTTGATTTTTTTCCCCATTCCTTGCAATATGTTGGGCTTTTTCATCAAAGAACATAGCTTAAAACTGGATTAAAAACAGAGGAAACATTCTGAATTAAGAAGGGACAATATTCAGTGGCAAAATATTCCTTGTAAGAAGTTTGTATGGGCTAATCCTTCTTTCCAATAAATCTTAAAAACATTTTTAATATGAATCTCTGTTTTCAGTGAGCTGTTGGCAAAATCACAATGCTCAAGCTGTGCCTCGTGCCACAAGAGTGAGCAGTAAAGTTAACTGCTGGACACAGTATATTCAGTATAGGTTTATGGTTTAATTGTCTTTATTATTTTAGTAAATATTTTCTACTTTCTACTTTTCTACTTTCAGGTACTTGCTTACCTCAATATAATGAGTCAGAGCTCTTTGACAGCCATTCTGTGAGCCATATTAATGACCAGAACCTCCACTAAACTGTGCACCTTGCAGAGACCCCTCACCTGCTTCACTGTCATGACCTCTTGTCACTCCATATCAGCACCAGCCACAAGATCACTGCACAAAATAGCTGAAGAGAGATCATGAGTACACAGTTCTTCAACTCTCTTATAGCAGTGTTGAGGACCAAACTGCAGAAGTAAGGTTAAAGGTCTATCCACAAGCACCACAGCCATAGCACTTCCATGAAGAAGAACCCACACTGGAGCTGGAAATATTATCCTTAGCAAAATTTTGGTTACAGTCACAAAAAAAAGGGATTCTCGCACCTTCTTTCAGTGAGTGTGTTGAGTGTTGCAGGATTTTTGCTATGACCAAGAACTTTGCCTTCTTTTTGGTCACTGTTTACCCAAAACATACATATTGAGAAGTAAATTCAGAACTAAAATTTGTCTTCCATGTAGTTTCTACTTACCATAATCAAAAAATATATAACTAGTTAGAAATACATGCCTTTTTGTTCCTGAAATACATGCATTCTGATATTTTCAGCTGCTTGGTACTACTACTACCACTGAAATACCAACAATACGTAGTAGAAGAGGAAAAAGCGTTTGATAGTTGATAGATTATACCAATAAAAATAAAGATAAATATTCTTTGAAATTTTCCAGTTTTGAATGAAAACACACTCGCCATAGTTGCAGAAACTAAATGAAGACCCAGAAAAGTAGGTAGGCTGGTTACCATTTCCATCACTAAAAAAATGGTTGATTAGATTTTTGTATTAGTGCTGATATAAAAACATATCTTATCTTGGCCTTTACATAATAAATAATAAAGTGAGAAAGGAAATATGCAGTTGACTGTTTACGAACACAGAAAAATATTCAAGATACATATAACTGCAGAAAAGCTAATCACTCACGACAAAGTTTATTTGCCATTTCAGCACTGTCTTGCATGATGTTCACCCAAAGAAGTGAGCTGATGTTATACAGAATGCAATGACAGCAACACACACAGAAATGGAAGGAAGCCAAAAACAAGATAAGTCCTCTGGATGTTTCATTCACTAACATTCGGCTATAAAATGTTCTTTGAAAACAGTTTCAAAACAACACTGAGCCATTTCTAGCAGCCGTTGTGGAAAGAGGTATATGATCAACAGAGAAACAGAATAAGTACATCTGTTCTAATGTCTTCTACAGCTGAGACATTTCTGTGTTTTTCATCCAAGAGTTTGTCTTTCATCTAAGAAAAATCTTTACTGTTATAGAGTATGTGATTGTTTTGCCACTTAGCAAGACAGAAATGACACTACTTCACTTGGTTAAGCCCATGAAGGACTCTCTCCTAAACCTGTCAGGCCTGACTGCCCCAGACCTGCAAGGTCTTCTGGAACAAGGACAACGTGTTCACTGAGCCCTGGAGCAACCCACTGTCATGTTAGACATTGAGTTAAATGTCAGAGAGGCAGTGGGCATTGTTCTTCATGCCAGTGTCTTCAGATAATCACATTAGATCATTTTCATTTCTTTCCAAAGATCACCCCAAGGCTACTAATATAACCTGATTCTGTATTCACCAGTCAGCAGACCTGTGAGCACTGCACCAAGAGTGTGCTCTTTGTGGCATATGTGTACAGAGGAGAATCTATCAGATATATGACAGACAAGCATTCATGGATACTCAAAAGTGCAGTTACAATGCAAAATACCTAAATTCTGCTCAGGTTTCATGCTGGATACATACCTGAGGTTCCTTCCTTATGTAGTCCTGTGTTATTATTCTTACAGGGAAAATATCTTATTAAAAATGAGAGGTGTGCTGTAAGGCAACTGCTTAGTAAGCTTGCTTTATATTGCATACAGTTTGACAGGATATAGAAGGATCAAGAGCTGACCAGTTTCTTCACACTTAAAAGTGGGTAACAAAATAGGAAACCTCTTAGGCAAAACCAGACAACTTTCCACACCAATAGAAGTGCAAGTTTGCACCATGTATTTTCGTGAGGAACTAATTTTGAAGAGTATAATAGTCCTAACCCTTTCACCTCCAGCAGTGTTAAACTCTGAGATGCAGTCAGATGTATTAGCCAGCACTGGCAAATACTGTGAACATTTGAGGACACACTGCTAAGAAATTTTTGAGGAGAGACAACAGAACACACATTCCAGCAGCAGCCAGCCTAGACAGTTCTGTCCCAGCTTACTCTGTGCTTGAGTGACTCATAAATCCAGTGAAACCATAGCAATAAAAACATAACAAAGAGCATAGAAGGCACTGTAAAGGTGGGTCACAGGAAAACAGTATTTGTTTGGAGAGGTGAGAACTTCTTATATGGTAAAATGGATTTCTGTAGTGGGAAAAAAAATTATGAGACAAACTTGTCAGGGAATTAGACAGAGTGGACTATTGGAGTGGCTAATCAGTAGGCAGCAAAGGAATTGGCTACATGAAAACTAGCCATGATGGAGATGTGTCTTTAGGAGGATTCCACAGGAATCACTGAGGCAACAAGTTATTCAAAACCTTCATCAATAGCCTAGAAAAGACAGGGGAAAAAAATAAATTAAAAAAAAAAAAGTAATCTCTAAATAACCTATTAAACTCTTTGAAGTAATAAAATGCCATCTCACTGTCAAAGAACATGGGAAAGATCACACAAAGCTGTAAATGGGCTAAAGAAAAGTCAATGAACTTCAATCTGAATAAAGTATCTAGGCAAAAATAACCTAAGTCGTACTGAATCCAAACTCATGTTGAACCCTGAAGTGGCAGTCCTGGCACAGAAAGGAGATGGTGAGGTCACTGATGGCATTCCCTGAAAACACCAACTCAGCAGGCAGAAGCACCCAAAACAGTCCATAAAATGCCTCTTCTAAGTAACTTAGCAGTGTATGCAGCTGTGGATTCTCTTCCATTACTTTTTTTTTTTTTTTTTCCAGTTAATATTCAAGGTCTCTATTTAGCCTTCCCATATCCAATATTATAATAGTTATGTAATATATTTCTTTTTTATATCCATTATGCTTCAACATTTTAATGCTCAGTATCACTATATTGCATAAGACTTGGCTTCACCTTAATATAATGTCAGATTTTGTAAGCTTCCTTTCAAAAGAACAAGAAACATTCCCTTTAAAATATTGTATTTGGTGGTTTGGCCTTGAAAAATGTACATGATTGACAAGTTCAAAGGCATCAGTCAGATGCACAGTGCTATTGTCTAGTGGGGGAGAAGAGAAACTGAATAACACCTGTCCTGTTTGTTGTTGTTGATGTTGTTGTTTTCTGTAAACTTAATTCCATTCAAAAGAGCTTTCTTCCACACATTAATGAAAGCTATCTTAACAAGTATCCATGCCATTCCATTATACCAGATAATTGTAGCATTTTTTCTGAATTGACATGGGGACTACTTCTTAGTGTTTTGTTGTTTTTTGTTGTCGTTGTTGTTTTTAATTTGTTTGTTTGTTTGTTTTTATCTTAGACTCTGATTTTATTTTTTTAATCAAACCAGTTGATTGTGGATGAGCAACAGGGATTTCCTATTCAGTGTTCTAGAACTGGTAGACTTTAATATTGTATCCGACCAGCTAGCAAAGTGCAGAAGACTTTCTATACTTTCAGATCAGAAGCCAAGCCCTTTAAAACAAAAATCCACAGTGCTCATTAAGGTTTTGAGGGATGTCAGAACAGCACTAACATTCTCAAAGGTAAGGGTCATTGTGCTGCCCTTTCTGGCACATACGTGAGGTATACCATTCCTTTCTCATTATGACTCTGGATACAACTGTAAATTAGAGCAACTTAAATAGCTGAATCCCATTATTTGAGTTCAATCCACTGCTTGATTATACTGCTTTTTCATTATATAGTTATATTCTTTACATAAATTCTGCTTTTTTTAAATCAAAGTGTAAAATATATATACATTTTTGATATGCTTATTAGATCTAATTTCTTCAAGAAAGGACTAGTGTTTTTCCTTCTGAATAGATAAGCTGGGGAGGTTTAAGCTGATCCAGATGAGCAGGAGTGAGTACTTCCTATGAAGTACAAAAGTACAAACCTTTACCTTGCAACAGGTAATGAACCCAGCTGAGCTACAGCCCACTTAACTCCACTTCCCTGTCAATCCTTTCAATATTTGCAAATTCTGTGGCAGAGCAGCTTTCATCTTACTCTGTACTTGTACTTCACATAGTGTAAGAAGTTTGTGCTCCACTACAAGGGTCACAGATATTGCAGTAAAGTGAGTTTGCAGCAGTTGTCACCATCAATAAATGGAGGTGTGTTTTTTCTTTCTACTACTTTCTACAAGCTTATTTGATCCCCTGAAATGCTCCTTAAAAACATGAGTAGGGTTGTCTATTTTTTCTCAACTCTTTCTCTCAACCTTGAGTGCTTTCTGCTTTGGCTGCTAACAAATCACCATTCTTGACCAGAAAGGTCTGCATGTTTTTTGACAACAGTAAGCTAAAGTTTGTGTTTCCATTTCGTTGAGTTTAAGACACTGAAGAAAAGTAATCTGCAGTGTGCAGGAAGTGGGAAAAAGAGAGAGAAAATGCTAAGAACTGCCTTTTTTCTCCTACTCTTTCTTTGCAAACAATATCTGATAAGGTCTGGAGTTTCTGAACACCTACTGCACCACAGATTTCAGCTCATGGAAAATTTTGTGGGTTCTGTTGTCATAAATTTCATGTAGCCATATGTACAGAGAAGCTTGTTACAGGTATGTTTAGAGGAGTAACATTTGCATTAAAAATGCCACAAGGGAAGCATGCATTGGCAGTACCAAAAAGTGTATGAAGTCTGTGTTACAAACATGCATAAGCTAAATAATTCTACCAAATTTCTGTTCTAATATCTGTCCCATCCTGATTCAGTAGGATCCTATATTTCAGCTTATAAATTATAATTAGAGAAAAAAAATGTTTTGTTTTTGTTTGATTGTTTGTTTATAAGGTAGTGTAACTACTGATAGCTTAGTTTTTACTAGTCTTTTTTTTTTAAAAAAAGAACATTTTGATTGTGTTGCAATAATTACCCCAACAAGAGGTATACTTTCAACAAGCAGAGAGCGAGTCTCTGCCAGCTATGATATGATACACTGAAAATTCCAGATTTTTGACAATTTAAAGAAGGTACACATCCAAGCTTGAAACATTTTCAGAGCTCACCTGACCTTTCCATGGCCTTACAGTCTGTTAAGATTTCACACGAGGTCACCAAGCTATGTGCCTCATCCTGAGGAGAAATATCTTGAGCAACCCAGAAGTCGCGTTAAAATCGTGGCCAAGAATAATGAGGAGAGTGGGGACACTAAAGAATCTTTATGGTAATTGGGCTACTATCACCTACTTTAAAAAAGGAGACTGTTCCAAACTGAGAGAAGCTCCAACACTTTCAAACTCATCTGAACTATCACATGTACCAGTCTGTGACATTTTAGTAAAGTATAAAAATGTAACATTGCTAGCTAATGACGGTGTGTCAGTTTATGCAATTTCTGAAGTTCAGAGCATTGAGCAACAAAGTAAAGCAATGGACATTACTGAGCCTTGATTTTGTCAAGCTTCTTGTAAGGGCACTGAATTCCAATCAAGATGAAAAATGCAGTTAGTTTTGGTATGAAGGTGTTAAGTGTTTCTGGTCTCTGAAAAGTTTCATCTTCCAGTTTCTCTTTGCACACACACCAGAAACAAGAGTAGATTTCCAGAAACCTACAAAATATTGAGACTCTGAAGAAAACCTTACATATTTCTAGATTCATGACAAAACTACTAAGAGGTGCTAACACGTGTGCTTGTAACTACTGTCAGTATAAACACAACAGGTGTTTCCAGAAGATTTCTGACCTGTCACTGAGTCATGACATGTCTTATAAGCCACCAAGTGGATATGTTCACATCAATATTCTTATTGATAAACATTGTAAGATTTTATTTTTTTTTCCAAATTTATTTATAAACATTTTGGATCTCCTTCTACTTCTCCTACTACTACTGCCAAAATTTCAGCCAAACACGACCAAGAACAAGAACAATAAGAACAAGGAAACAGACAGACTGAAGTTGGCTTTATGAAGATAGCATGACACAGTTTCCACACAGCAACAAAAACATCCTTAGTAGAGCTCAGGACTGCTGAAAGACTCACCAGGACGACAGAGTCCCCAGTTTTGCTGCCCTCAGAGTCCTTCACACCACCTCTTATCTCCTCACTGCCTTTCATAAAACTCCCATATGTTAGTTGTCCCTAACAGCCATCCTCCTGCTACCTTTTCATAGTTCATTTTCCTTAATTTGCTGAGAAGCTGGAGTAGGTTTTTGTCTCAAAGACTTTGAAAATGGCTGAGAATCCATACTTATGCAAACGAGGGAAAAAAAATAACTGCCGTAGTTTCTAGAAGTTTGAACCCTATGTTGAAATAGCACAATCAAAAATTGTTATTATGCTTAAACAGTGTAATTTTTAATCTTCATGCTTCAGCAGTTATTTTGGGATTCTAATTCAGCTGGGTTTTTCTTTACTTTTTTAGTTCATTTTATACACAAACAGTCATGTGTGTGCATATTTTTGGTATTCTCTATTAGGTATTCCCTGTGTCTAGAGATTCTTCATACTAGCTGCCTTCACATATATTCAACTACACAAAACACACTGACCTAGAGGAACAAATCTGTTTTGTTTTGCTTTGCTCTGGTAATTTTCTTTTTACACATAGTCTATGGAAAGGAATGGTAAGTCAAAATTATTACATGGACTGATGAATATTTTTCAAAAAGCAGGGTTTATAACCAGTTTCAATCTAGGAAGTTAGATTCATCATAATTAATTTCCCTGAGAAAACTTTGTTCACTCTGACTTATTTTTATGTCCATATTATTAACAAGTATTAATACTACTAACAAGCTTTGAAGTTCAGAAGTTCCTCACCAACCTTTCCAACAGATATTTTACACAGTTTAAGGAAAAGCCATTTACAACATGCAATAAATCGAACGTTTCCTTGCAGGCAATGCAAAAAAAAAAAAAAAAAAACATTATGCTTCAACTTCGTGCTGTCAGCAGATCATGTTGTCTTGAGAGTTTTTTCATTCAGTAGAGCTAAAGCATATTTCATGTACAAGCATGTGCTGTTGTTATCACAGCATTTACTAAGGCTGAGGTGTGGGTTTCAAATTATGACCCTGATATCATGCTTGGCTCAAAATGGTAACACGTGCCTATATGAGATTACTGGTACACTTACAAAGCACACTGTTGGTCTGCAGCAGAGTCTTAATTAAGCTCTCAACCCAGGAGCACACCAACATAGGGAGAAAGTTCACTTCAGACCATGGGAACATTTTGTTTTATCCGTGTTAGGACTGCCTTTTGGAGCAAAGCTCCAGCCAGTCTTCACACAACACTCAGAGGCACCCAGGAGCATTAACCTTTTGTGGACTGTAAACACAAACTGTGTACACATCTCTTCCAAAGTACTCATTTGGCACACAGGCTGGAAAATGCCATTGTGTTTAAATCATTGGCACTGATCTCATACAAGCTGGGTATATACTGTCAATTTAGGTTAATTCATCTCCTGATTGATTTGTGCATTTCACCTTCATGATATTTTGCTTACATTCATGTTGTTAAATATGAAATACTTCTTTTTATAGGTAGTCAGTTCAGGACACAAAGGCTCTCTGAGAAGCAGAAACAAAATCTTATGAAGAGTGATTAATTCTGAAGACAGCTTTATATCTTAATATTTGTCTTGGAGGCTCACCTACTGAAATTATTTTCCACTTGATTATTTGATTAACATGCAACACTTTATGTAAGCACAGAACATAGCTGTTCTTGTACACAAACAAGAGCCAATAGTAATAGTGAGCGAACAAAGTAATAATTGGAAATATTCTCCTTCTGCTGAAGAACTTAGCTGAATTTACTGGACTCAAAACCAGGGTTATATTCAGACTGTATGATGAAGTCATTCAACTCCAAAGTAAAAAGTTAAAGATATTTGGAATTTTAGGTATGTAGAAGTAGTAAACATCCATAAATATTCATTGTCTTTCTTTGAAATGGCAAATTACCAGCTCCTCTAAAAAGTTGGGATATAGATATCTGTAATTACAGAATTGAAATGTGAGAACAGAAAACCTCGCAGATACCTGGAAAATTGACGTGAATGTCTACAGTAACTTTCTTGCTGTAAAATGGAGACCACAGGATTCAAACTGGTAGGAGTATGAGTCTCTATGTGATAACAGACACTCAGATGGAAAATGCTATGTAATTGTTAATTGTTATTGGTAGGATTACATAGCTCAGAACAGCACTTCAGCAATCCCATGGCATTTAGCTGCATGTCCTGCAAAGTATGCCTAACTGAAATGTTTCCCACTCTTTTAAAAATATGCCCAGTGCCTGCAAAACCAAACACTGTGATGGAATATTTTATTTCAATCTGACAGGAAAACAGAAGGCTTAAGCTGTATGAAGTAAGACACAGATAAAACATGAAGCAACTAAAGTTTTGAAGACCATCAAAACATAATGAAGTTTTTTGAGGGAAAAAAGAAGGGCAAGCATGGAAAAGGGGGAAAAGTGACAAAAAAAAAAAAAAAAAAAAAAAAAAGATTGTTGGTCTAGTCTTTTTTATATATGACCTTAGCATTAATGAGATTTGCACATGAAACTTTGTTCCATATTTGCAATCAGCTTTCTCAATTAAAATTATCCACCCTTTGAATTTGCATATGTTTATCCATAGGTACACTCAAAGTTTGCATCAGTGTCTGAATCCATGGTTTAGGATCTTAAAGTTCAAAACACCAAGAACTTTTTCTACCAGGAGAAGAACTGAATGATGAAACAAGACATTGTTGCAATCTTATTTGTTTTAAAAAGAAGCTGTATTATGTATCATATTTATTGGGAATCCAAAAATAAAAGGCAGTTTCTTTGTTCAGAATCCCAAGTGCCTTTTTGGCAGGTAAAACCACAACACTTTCAGCTTTTACTTACTGGCTTCTTTTTCTTTGCACACTCGTGGTGTTCCTGCATCTCTTGGCAGTGCTTGTCTCTCTCAGACCCATACAAACACACATAAACATATATATATATATATACATGTACCTACACACAAGCTTTGTCTGCCAATGTCAAATGTTTTCACTCAGATGCAAAACCTTGCAGCTGCTCAAATGAATTCCCTCCCCATCCTCCTCACAGTCTGTGTACAAGACACTTGCTTGGGCTGTTGCAGACAATTATTTCAGGAAGGAGCTTGGTTTGTCACCAGGGCTCAGAAGTAGGACAGGTAATGCAAGGTGGCAGAGACACCTCTGCAATGTATTAGAAGCATGGTATGAATATGAGGTGAGGAGAGGGCACTTCTGGGCAGAATTTCCTTAGGACAGCAAGGAGTGTGGGAGGGAATGAAGACCAGGCCCAGTCCTGCTCTCTGCACCAGTGGGCCTTGCCTGGCAAGCAACACAGAGGTGTAACAAGTATGTGATATATGTACATATCTCACGCACATTCTTTCATTCAAGTTTTATTCTACTGATTTTTTTCAAATTATGTATACAGTTCTTGGGGAAAAAAAAATAATAATCTGATGCCTCCTTTGCTGTTTGTTTGTTTGTTTGTTTTTATGCTGTGGAATAAGCAAAGTATGTTTACCATACATGTGTTTCATTTGCAACTTAAGTATAATTACGCCATCTCTATTTGCTCTTGTTGTTCTGTGTATTATTGGAGCATGTGGTGTATGTGCATGCATATTGGATATATAAACCTGTTGCAATTAGATTGTAAACCTGTAAACACAGGATATAAAGTTTGAATGAAGCTACCATAGCAAACACCAGCTGGAAATCAATATGACTCCTGGACAGCTCTTGCTATGTGCTGCAAGCTATTCTGTTCTGAACATCAAGACACCTTCTGAACAATGAAGCAACTCCAAATCCAGTCAGGCTTCTGAGTGTAACTGAAAAGTTATGCAGAACTGCTGTTTATTAGCAATACTTTGTTATGGCAACAGCTTGAATTGAAGCAGCACTTTATGGCCAGACATATTGCACTGGACTTCATAGACTTGTTTGCTGTAATCACAACTTTAATGCTACCGACTACCAGTTAAGCTTAACATTGCTTACAAAGCTACTTATTTTCTTCTCAAAAGAAAAAGAAAGGAGGAAAGAGATAAAGAGAGAAAAAAATGAAGTATTATTTGGCTTGTCTAATGTAACGACACAACTGCTGTAACACAAGTGCCAACTCAGAATACATCTGAAGGGAAGAATTAAAAGCCACACACTGCAACCAATTTCTTTAAGTATATATAATTTATTTTTCTTTATATATATATGTATGTATATATATATATGTATATATATATATGTTTATATATATATATATAATTATTATATATTATTATTATTTTATATATTATAAATATTTATATATATTATATATATTTATATATAATATATATATTTTATATTTTATATATTTTATTTTATATATATTATATATATATTTTTAATATATATAATATATATATTTTTATAAATATAAAGTATATATACTTTATATATATGTATATACATATATATAAAGAAAAAGAAAATGATCTCACTGTATTCTTATTCTCATTCTGTGATACAGCCTTAGTTTTATGAAGATGGTTACCAAAGACAAAAGAAAAATACCTTTAACACTGGCACATTTAACAAGACAGATTTCCAAAGAGAGGCCAGGTGAATAGGATATAGTCGCTCCAGTGGCACCTCTTTTCTCCCATGCATGGCAACCACTCCACAGCACAGGACAGAAAAGAGGCTGAACTGCTGCAAAACCACCATTACAGCTGCACTTGCATTCCTGTTGATCCCAGCCTCAGCTATGTCCCTTTAGTGCCAGGGAGCCACACATGTGCTGTACAGCTCACCAAACAAGATGGATTGAATACCCTACCCAAGAGACAGGACAGCAATCAAACAGGTGCAAAGAACGATTTTTAACTTGCATTCCTAAGAATTAATTACAATTAATTAATTAACTGCAATGTTCAGATAACTGGTTATTAAGCACTGAAAGCTGTTGAGGCTGGGCAATAATGTGATCCCCACAATACAAAACCAGCAGTTGACCATATGCAGCAATCTACATCTGCTGACTCCTACATTACCTGTGCTGCTGCAGAAAGTTGGAGCTTATAAGTGCAGTTCTATTTCAAATACTATGAAATTCTTCCACTTTTTTTATTTTGATTCACATTACCTCTGCATAAACTGAAGTACCTGCCCTGATATCACAAACCACAAAATTCAAAGAAAAACAATTTTTATTTAATGTATTTGCTGCTACTTTCAGGAATAGGAAAGTTCTGTATTACTCCCCATGAGTCATTAGCAATCAGGCATTTTTACCTCCTACACAAAACATTGATTACCTACCTTCAGTCTTTTCTTTCCCCCTGCTGATCCTGTAGGCACTTGCTGTACTTATTGCACTTTCTCTAACCGATCTCCCCAGAGGTTATTTCCACCTCATTAGACTAAGCTTGCCAATAGAAAAATGTCTTTTGCAAACCTAGATACCCCCAGACATTAAGAGAAATTAGTCTTGTGGCACAAAATGCCATGCACTTCTGGGAGGAGAGAAGAAGCAAGGTGAGGCAAGGCCAGGAGGAAGAAGGCTCTGGCAGTAGCTGTGTCACAGCCCTCCTTCCCTTTCTTTGCAATCAGCACAAGAAATACTGGAGCACGTGGAGAATACAAATTATTCAGTTGCCTTGAAGGTGATTAAGCATTGGCAATGGCAGAGGTTACATGCCAAGTTTTATGGGGGTCTATCAAAAAGGATGAACCTCCTTCCCTGGCTTTACACTTCAGCCCTGTACCTAAAACCACTTGCCTGCCAAGGGGCCAGCAACAAGTACTGCAAGCAGCGCAAGCATCAAAACTTTCAGAGAGAAACATGCTTACTGCCAAGCCATCTGTTTATATAGCAGAGACAGCTAACTCATGCAGGAAAGGAAAAATAAATAAATAAATAAATAACACACAAATACAAAGTGGCTTCAGTTTCAGCTCAAAATATCATAAAAATCAGGAAGCTGAATGCAACTGAAGCGGCACACTGGGTATCTACCAATTGTCCCTGGAGACTGAATGGGACTCCATGCAGTTATCATTTCTGGACTAGAAAATGCACTATTGAAGTACCTGGTGCATTTCCCTCCTTCCATTGTAAATCACAGAATCACAGAATAATCTACATTGGAAGAGACCTCCAAGATCACACAGTTCAACCTCTGACCTAACACTAACAAGTCCTCCACTAAACCATATCACTAAGCTCTACATCTAAACGTCTTTTAAAGACCTCCAGAGATGGTGAATTGACCATTTCCCTGCACTGCCCATTCCCATGCCTAACAACCCTTTCATTAAAGAAGTTCTTCCTAATATGCAACCTAAACCTCCCCTGGCACAACTTAAGCCCATTCCCCCTCGTCCTGTCACCAGGCACATGGGAGAATAGATCAATCCCCACCTCGCTACAGCCTACATTAAGGTATCTATAGAGTGAGACAAGGTTGCCCCTGAGCCTCCTCTTCTCCAGGCTGAACAATCCCATCTCCCCCAGCCTCTCCTCGTAAGACTTGTTCTCCAGACCCCTCACCAGCTTTGTTGCCCTTCTCTGGACTCAAATATCCTCCTTGAGCGACTAATACTACTGGTTAGCCATTAAGTAAAAATGAGCTTTCCTGAAAGGAAAGTGGAACAGTACAGCTCTAGGTTTGTAGTTTCATTTGACACCAAGGTTTACATAGTGCTTCAGTATATTTACCAGTGTTATAGCACCCACCAGATAATGTGGGAATGACAACAATAAGAAAATACCTTCAATGGACAAACATAGCCAAATTAAAACCTGGGAATCTGGGTTTTCATCAAGATTTACCTAACCACTTCTGTGCCCACAGATAACTGCAATGTAATTCCTATAATTTAAATGTCTGAGTACTTTGCCTCCAGGCACGATCACATACTTAGTTGTCTAGCTGATGTCAAGCTCCTACACTTACTGGTGCCTGCTTTTGCTGCTGTAAAAATAGAGACAGCTTTTTTTAAGACTGTCTCTTCAAATGTGTCTCCTCAGTGAAAGGTAACATCTGTTCATAGTACATGCCACTGCCAGAAAATTAGGGAGGTTATGGATAGATCTGCACCCATTTCTGAGAAAGAGACAGAATTTGAACCTTTCTGTACTTCCACTATTATTTTTTTTTCTTTCATGAGCAAAAACACTTTTAGCTTCAGTCTGCATCTCAAAGGGTTCAAGACAGTACTCAAAGAAGATCTGAGGGAGAAACAGTCATGGTCCTTCACCTTCACTGCTTACCCTATGCCTCGGGCTTGCTGAAACTCTGAAACAGTTCACTGAACATTTCCTTCCTCTACTTCTAAATGAATATCAAATTGCCCAACAGTTCACAAAAGATGTTTTAATTGAACAGCAGCTAAGCAAGATCTTAATTAAAAGAAATTTGTGATATGGTATCAGAGACAGGCCATGAGAAAGCCTTTAAAGAGAGGCTTGCTTAATTACTTGTCTTGGTAGAAAATATTTCCTCCATCTCATGCTCTCCTTTCTTGTCTCCATGGTTTTCTACTGATCTCTTTTTTTCCACTGATCTATTTTTGCACTGCATTTTCTTGCACATCCTCATTTCAGGTCCTTTTCTTCCTCTAAAAAGAGGGTGAAATAGATGAGAAACTGGGAATAGACAGGAGATGACCAGCAGAAATTAGAGGAGGCAGAGGCAGTCATTCCCAGCAGGAACCTGATGAGGAAGAGGAAACCAATTTCCCAGCAGGAAATTAATTATGCAGTGACTGAGGAATATGCAAAGCCTGGGACAACTTCACTGAGTCATGCAGCTGAGGTTTCCCAAACCAAAAGCTGGGACAGCAGAAATTACAACTGGGAAAAGACCAAGTGTTATTTTGAAGGAGAGATGCTTGCTGATGACAGCACACCACGAATCACAATCTCAAGGCTGACAAAGAAGTAACAGGCCAAGCAGCCTAGAAAACAACTTCTCAGCAGAGAACGTTCTGTTGGGAAGCCTGTGCTATAAAACTGTCCCGTCTTAGAGAAGATGCTGGGCTGTGAAAAGTATGGACACCAGCTCTTGTAGAGGCTATGGCCCTACACAGAAAGCACAGTGTGAAGCCTGAAATGGATACACTCAGGGTGCAGAGGAAGAGCAGCCACCACAGATGTCTCAATAAAGTCCCTGAGAGCTGTGGTACTGTCAGAAAGGCCCACAGAGGTATCTGCTGCTAGTTGAAAAGATAGGAAGCCTTTTCCTCAGCAAGGGCAGCAGAGCAACACCAGCTTGGCCAGAGGGTGGCTACTGTCAGGTATCCCTTGATAGCCCAGTGAGCACCAGCTGTGCTCAGGAGGATAGAAATTACCAGTTCCACAATACAGTGTACAGTCAAATTAACTGAAACTTCAAATAACAGCACCCACACCATGCTCTATTCACATCCTCACATGGTTCCTCATGGGAATTTTTAGAGAAGCCTGCCAGCAGTAGCTGCAAGAGTTTCCAAACCATCATTAAATCACATGCAGATGTAACCAGAATGCCATAAGGTATTAAGGATCTGAGTGAAAAATCATTCATCTACACTGCCTGCACAGCAACTTTTGGTATCAACACAGAAAGGACAAAGCCACTGGAGGTTCACAAAAGGCTGGCAGATATGCTGTTTGATGTATCACTTGAAAATGACTGTCTAGTTGTAATTAATTACACTAATTAACAGAGAGAGAGTAAAAAAAAAAAAAAAAAAAAAAAAAAACAGATAGGTGTGAGAATTCTGCTGACTGCTACATTTTTATTTATACAAGTTTCTGTATAATGCAAATTAAGAGTCTAGGAGAGGAGTAGAGTCCCTTTTGCTACCTCTGACAAGGAGATAGCTTTACTAAATCCTATATAAACAGGTAACAATTCTTCTATGGTCCATATGTTCAACTGGCACGTGGATCATATAAGGAGTTTCTATTACTATCAAGATAACCAGGTCTTGGAATTTACACTAGTGTTAGCAGAGAGAAAGTGGATATATTATCTTGGTATGATAACACCTAGAACAGTACTTCTTTCAGATTATTTCTGGGCAGAGCTCCTAATTGAGTTATAAATTGAGTGTGAATATCAAATGTTGGCCAAAATAGAGTCTTAAAAATAACTTTTAAGGAAATTCTGAGTAATTAAAATCCACTGTAAGAACTTCAGAAGCAGCTGGTGAAACAGTTCCTAGGCATTTCTGAGAGCTGGAAAGGGGGAGAAAAAGAGAAATCCATAAATTCAAAACCTGTCAGAGAAGTAATAGAAGCAGAAGTAATCACTTCATCACCATGCCCCTAGTGGCCATGCTAGAAAAAAATACCATCAAGGGGGTTTTTCCCCATCCAGTCCCGTCTTGCAGTGGGTGACCTGGGCATCATCTGCAAACCACATGGGTGTCCTGTTGCATTGTGCACGTCCTGGCAGCATCCTCCACAGCAAACCCAGCACACCAGGAGGTAAAGAAAGAACTGCACCCCAGCACGAAAAGTTCAGTTAATGGTGTGTAGTACAGACTTGCAAGAGAAAATACAGAGCCAAAGAGCACCCTTTGCTACCTTCACATCACCCTGATTTCAGGCTGCCCATAATTACTCCTGGCTACCTTGCAGAAATACAATTTATTTCATGACCGTAATATACTTACCTTCAGTTCTCAAAGACACCAACAGCACTTTTCCTGAATTAAGAAAAAAGTAAACAAAAGTGTTCATATACGGTGTATATATAGTGTTGGTAATACAACGATGCAATGCCCAGTGGCAAGAGTAACAACAATGTGCAATTTCCTCCTTCTGGAGGAAAGTCCTGAATTGGGACAAGTGGGAACATCACTGTGTGTGCTGGAAAAGCACGTGGGAAGCACAGCCTCTGGAGAAAACAAAATCATACACAAGATTTAGAAGCAGTAAGAGAGAAAAAAAAAAAATCCACATATAAAAACTCTGAAAATGCCTGAAGGGATGAAAAGTAGACATGGCTGTGAATTCTGATTTCAATAGGAAATAAAGTTTTCACAAAATCAAAAATTTCCATAAATATTGGCCTCAGCAAGACAGAAGGACATTTTATGCCTGGGGAAATGCAATCTCACAGACAACCAGCTCACAGGAGAAAATAAGGGCACAAGACACGTGAACTGCAACTGCTGAGAGAAAATCACACCCCTAGGGAAATGTGGTTTAGTTTTTGAGATGATTCAAAACAAAAAAATGTTGGTCTACTCTCAACAGGCTCAATTGAAGCATTTTAATTCTGAATCATTTATTCAGAAGTTTTCACTCCACTATAAAGGTCTTAAAAAAAAAAAAAAAAAAAAAAAAAAAAGCTTTATCTGGCCCAGAAATTAATTCTGAAGTGTTAATATCTCATACAGGACAGAATTTTGATTTTGACTACTTTTTTGTACAGACTTCCAGGCCCACTTTTCAGCAGCACCTTCAGAAAGAAGCGTAGACCTTTGGATAACGTGAGCATGATTGCCATCAGAAAAGGAAGAGCAGCACAGGGGGAGGACCATGCAGGCAGGTACTGGCATGCAGGAGTAACAATGGGTCTTCCTTTTTTTAGGAACAGTACCAGCTTAAAACTATCTTCAGAGTTAGGTATTATTCTCAGTGCTTTTTCAATGAGATTTGGGCTCCTAGACAGTTATCTTCTTTTAAGTGGGTTCAAATTTTCAAGTTTTCTCTGCACTGCTGGAACCTTATCTGCTACCTTTTCACTTAAGCAACACATGGCTCTGGCTCCACAGGTTTCTCCTGGCTCTTGTTCTATCTCAAGGTCTCTCAACACTGTCATGCATCCTTTCTAAAGAGGGGAGGGAGAAAAGGGCTGCCCAGAGAGGACTGTGAGTAGGGTTTTCCCAGAAGGGGCAAGGAGGGCTGGGGGCAGCGTGCAGGGCGGCACAGTGGCAGAGAGGTCTGTGCTCCTGGAACACTCCTGGCCACAAGGCTGCCAGCAGGATGTGGGCTGTGCAGACAAATGTTTTGCAAAAAAAGGCATCTGATCCTGGATGTAAAGCAGAGAGAGCATTTGAGATGGACAGGCATTCAGATGTCTGTTAGGGGTGCGGTACGGTAGAGGAGACAGAGGGAAGTAAGTAAACACATACAAACAGGCAGGCACACCACTACACTGAGATGGTAAAGCAGTCTATGGGTTCTTAACACATCTGTTTCCACCCATTTAAGACAAGCTCACAAGTGATGCTAACTGCCACATGATTACATCAGAGGCTGGCCTAAAAATAGGCTGCCTGAACTTTGTATTGCATGCGGAAGTCCTGTGACTCCCTGCCACAAGTCAGTCCCCAGCAGCTCCCTGTACCAGTCTGACCCTGAAACGTCTGGCACCGAAACACAGCTTCCTAGGAAATCTCCTGTGTGTTGTATACAACCCACGCTCTCAAAATCTTGCTGTGCAACTTGCTATTTGTATGCACATAACATATTTGATACAAACCAACTGAAAAAGTTGGGCTACCACGTACCTTTAGAAACAGAGGTATGAAATTCTGTCACCCCCGGGGCTTCACAGCACAATGCTAACTGAGCCCTTGGCAAGTTTCAGATTCCCGTCCCTAGCTGAATAAGTGTACCCCAAAATAGAACTTGCTAGAAAGATTACTGAAATTGGCTTTCATCAGTATTTATATAAAGTACCTGGGACACTGACGCTGAAAATGGCAAATAGAATGGCAGCTCATGTCTGAATACCTTCTCCAGTAATGACTCACATTAATATTTATTTTCTTCATTGATGTTCTATACTACACTCTGCCTCTCCAATTGAATGAGCAAGTTGCACAGTTTCTACTGCATTTTTTTTTCTATTGAAACAACCATTCATCCACAAGAGGGTGAGGGTAGGAGTGAGGGGTGTATATAGGGAAGAAAAGGTTATAGAATAGTTTGGTGCTGCTAAAAGAAATGAATATAACTTCTATTTTCAGTACTTTTCTTCTGTCAAATTAAAAATAAAATAAAATAAAATAAAATAAAATAAAATAAAATAAAATAAAATAAAATAAAATAAAATAAAATAAAATAAAATAAAATAAAATAAAATAAAATAAAATAAAATAAAATAAAGTAAAATAAAGTAAAATAAAATAAAATAAAAAGACCAAAGCCAGAAACACTTGTTATTTGTCCATCTGGAGAAAATCAGTAATAAAGAAAGAGCAAAAGTAGAGGAATGGAGAGTAGGAGAAAAATCACTGAGTGGGACAGAAACTCTTAGACATGTAAAAGCCATTTTCATTCACAGACATGCAATGAATATCACAATTAACCTGTTCTTGAGCTTTTAGGATTCCTGGTGTTAAGATCTGGCCCTGGGACAAATGCAAGCACTGAAGCCCTATGTAGCAAGCAGGTCTCCATTTTTTTCAGGTGAGACAGGGGAAAGCAGCAGTAGTCTCAGTGATATTAATCTCCCAATACTATGAGGTAAAGCATCCTCATGACCAGCTTTAGGCTGGTCATGACTGTGTAATTGCCCAGTCACTGTAATATCATCACACAGATCTTTGTTCTCTGCCAACCAATAAAACCATACAAGAATATTAAAAATATTAAAGAGAGAGAGAGGTAAGATTTCTAGTGTAATGCCTTGCTATTCAGAAACATTTCTTTTCTATTTTTTTTTAACTTCCAGCATAAACTAACATAATTGCATCAAGCTGCATCAGCTGTATAACCTGACATGAAGTTGCATAAGACAAAATATCTCATGCAATTTTCTGCATAATCCGGGAAATCTGAATAATAATAACAATGATAACGATAATGATAGTGATAGCAATAGCGATAACAATAATAATAACAATAATAAGAATAAGAAGAAGAAGAAGCTAGGCCATTGTGCTTTTTTTGTCTTGTGTTAGAGCTACTTTCAGATTTTTAGTCAGGAAACCGAATAACTCTTGGACTTTTTTAACCACTGCAGCCAATGCATCATCTTTACTAAATCTGTCAATGTCTCATCACATGGCCGATTTCAGCAAAACAGCAAACCTTCTGGAACAAGCAGCATTTTTCACCAGTCGTGATCTGGACTCTATTCTGGGGCTTAGTCTGTCACTCCTATTCACACTGAGCAACACTCCTGACTCAAGGGCCAACACTGCCAAATCTGACTGTACATGTACATTACTTTATTGGATGATTGTTTCATCAGTACAGTAGCAACATGTATTATTGGCAGATGCACCTCTATCCCAAGTGCTCTTTCCACTTCACATCCAAGAACAGCCACAGCCACAGCAAGGATAACTGAGTCACCCCTCCCAGGTCCTGGGATCTCACTGCCCTTTACTAGGATTTAAGTCAGGGACAGGATTTGGTTTTAGGTTACTATTCCACAAGTGATTAATTTCACTTGATATATGTAAACCAGAAAGACATTTAACCCAGAAAGACATATTTCAGATGTTAACAGAAAAAAAAAAAAAAAAAGAAAAAAAAAAGATGCAGGCACATTTTCACATGAAAAGCTGTTTCTGAGATGTACTGCTATTTTTCCTCCTTGATAACTAGATATGCAAAACGAGATTCAGAGCTAAAATGACCTTTGTATTCATCGGTTATTTTTCTTCTTTAAGATGCAACAAGTTCCAGCAAGACAATATGAAATGATTAATATTTCATCACGCTCTCTGTTCAAGAGCAGTAGAGAGATTTCCATTCATTTTCACACAGAGATGACCATAGTTGGCACACCCAGCCCAGCCTGACTTTTTTCAAGGAGAATGCAATTCTTTTCCTTGCCAAGGGGAAGTATTATCTTTTTCACTGTGCCAGAAATGGACAGAAAACTTCTCCCATATGAAAATTTCATACTCTTCTCCCTCTTATTTGGACATAAAAAAAAATACAGCTTTCCGTTTCTCAGAGGGAACAGCCATACCATTTTGTATTCACAGCAGACTATTCTGTTAATGGGAAAAGAAGATGTTCTGCAGATCCAGTGACAAAACTATCTGTGATATAGCTTACAATAAGTGATTTAGGACCTTCCATCCTGGCCCAACAAAAAAAAAAGCTACCTCTTTCAGAAATTTTGCTCCTTTTTCAGCAGCAATATCCAAATGCCAAAGGCAGTAAGCATGGAGATTATTCTGTGAACTAAATTTTCCAAATAATTCAAAATGGGGCAACTGCCTGCCTATGTGTCCTTTTCTTAACTTGAACACAAACAGAAATTTGGCTTTTCTGGGCCACAGTTTGTTAGCTTCCGATTTGTGCCAGCACCTGGGCTCAGTGACTTCCTCAAACTGCAGTCACTCCCTGGAGCAGCCTTTGAGCCCTGGCTTCTGTTTACAACTTACAACCCCAGGTTTCCTCCTTAGTCACTCCCTGCTCTGATGAATAACCACTCACTGTATTCTGGACATGTAATCTCCCAGAAGGATGCAGGGTGCTAGCATCACTTGTCAAACAAGGTATGTGGAGCTATTGCTGGGGAGCAGGTGCCACTTCTGATTTTTCACATATTTGATCCATTTCAAGAAACCATGATCTTAATTTCTTTGGCTTTTTTTCCCTTCTGGTACCTCCACTTCAACTGATCGCATGGTCATTGTTAACTCAAGAATTCAAGCTTTGTTCTAGATCTTCTTCAAGGCCCTAAAGTAACAACTGCTAATCTTCACAAAGGGTACAGAACCTTAAAAATTTTAAATATTCCTGAAAACAGGGGACAACAAGATGTTCTATAAACAGAACAGCCAAAGCCACCTTTCCCATAGATTTTGTCATGTTAGGGGCGTACCAAGGCTCTTACCAGTGACAGATCATATTCAACTTCTCCCTTGGCTGTGGTGTCCCTAACCTTGCTGTCATCTGGGCTAATTGTCCTTAACCTTGCCCACTAAGGGTTAATTAAGCTCACACCAATGCTTTCCTCTCAGTAAGAGTAACATTGCAATCTTCTCTCCGTTGTCTATGCCAACTTTCACAAAACTTTCATATTATCTACTATTTGCGACTGCAGATTTAGATAGCTGACTTACAGACTCACAAGTGATTCATAGGTGATGCATGACACACACAGGCTGTGACCACAAAAGCCTCATTTCCCTGGCAGGATAAGGGAGCAGGATAAAAAAAAAAAGAACAGACACACTGGTGGTAGAATCACGTGAAACAGGTGCAAAGGAACAAATCCACTTCTGAGAGTCATAAAACGGTAATAAAAATGTTACATTGCTCATACAAAAATCATATATTAAATATGCCTTCCCTTGCACAAGAAGGATAAGGTTCAGCCATGGAAAGATAAGATATGATAAGAGTAATTCTACAGTGCCATTCTTTATTGAATGAGTAAATTCACGAGCCCCTGCTGGCTTCCTGCAACCATTTATAAAATCTCAGCACAGACACAAAATCAATGAAAGCATACTCTAAATGAAATAGTGATTGCAAAGTCTAAGAGAATGTGTCTGTTATGGCACAACAGGAGCAGTACCTTCAAACAATGTTAAAAAAAAATTGTGTGAAAAATAGAAATTGGTCACATATTTGGGCACCTCAACTCTCCAAGTTGAACAGCACTACCTCAGAAGAGCAAACATTTATCATTTGGAAACTATTTTCCAAACAAAAAACTTGATCCTGTGGTTCTCTTGCGGCTTGTAATATCCATCTGTTAACTTTTTTCTACTTGAAATGCAAGCTCTTCTAGTCTAGGGCTGTCATTTGTTTAGTGTCTGCACATTGCTTAACACAAAGGGACTCAGGCTGCAGCAATCTATCTGGCACTAACATACAGGTAGCAATTGACTATGTTAAGAAACAAGAACCACAGCAGCACAAGTATTTTGTAGGAAAATAATATAGCTGAACTTTTAAACTACCAATCTTATCATCACAAAGCAGGGCAGGGCAGCTTCCATGGCTGGCCCTTCATCCTGTCCCGTTCAAAACTTTCATTAACAAGTTACACAATACAGTGCTGCTTAGTGCTAGTCAGAGTTACAGCATGAGAGGAATCACAAGCTCTCTCAAGGACAGGACCAGAGCTTAAAATGATCCCAAGAGACCAGGGGCAGTGTTTGAAATCGACATGATAAACATCAGGGGGAGAAATAATAATAATAATTATTATTATTATTAATAATAATAATAAAACTACAAAGTAAAATGAAAAAGAAAAAAAAAAAGAAAAAAGAAAAAAGAAAAAAAGAAGAAAAGAAATGCAAAAGTTTATAATAAGGAGTAACTGGCTGGCTGATTTATAACTGGCTGGTTGATAAAGGATGCAGGTTATGGAGGCATGAAATTAAACATGAGAAGCTGGCAGATATATCTGTTTGTATGTTTGTCCATTGTAAGAACTATCAGGGAAAAAATAAGCTTAAATTATAAAAAGGAAGACTAGGACACAAAAGGGTCTTTTAATCTTCAAGTGTAGTGAAATAGTGACAAAGATCTGTCAGGCTGGTTGTCAACCTGGATGATCCTGGAGATTTTTTTCTAGCCCAGAGCTTTATGAGTCACTAGAGCTCCTTCACAGTAGGTGAATTTATTGCTTTGTGATTCGGAGGACACACCTCAGTGCAACCATTCTTTTATAACCCCTGTTAGATGTGTGAGCCTAAGACAGAAAGGAGGCTACAGCACAGGTCCCTGGGGCTTATCTCTATATTTGGCATTGATGCACACTTCCACACTTCCCTGTTTGGAAACTGAACTAAATCAAGCTGTTACAGCATGACGTTTTACTTCTTTCATACTGATAGAAAACAACTATCTTTTTTTTTTTTCTGTTTGTTTTTTTGTTGTTGTTGTTGTTGTTGTTTTTTTTTTGTCTTCTACATCCTCAATTACAAAAACACCTTAGAATGATAAGTCTGAAAAGGGGCTTTCCTGTTAACCTAAATAAGACCACTTTCATTTTGAGTAAAGATGTCCCTTGAGTTTGATAACAAATAATAAACTTATTTAAAAAATCCAAGTGAACGTTACAGCATGACCTATTAGGAAACCCTGACCTGGGCTAAGAAGGAAGAAAGACTTTACTGAAAAATTAATTGTTAGTTCAGGTAGGCATTTAAGACTTAAAAAGAAATGAACAGGCTACTGCAATAGAAACTGTGGTATTTGTCCTCAGTATCTCCACTATCCTCTAATGAATGCCTGTGTGCATGCTCCTGTCTTGCAACTCTGCTCACTAAACATAAGGTCCCTCACCCACCCCTCTGAGCCAAAAGCTACCTGACATTTACTGTGCTGTAGGAACATACACACAGGGAGTTACCAAGGAGCAGCTGGCACACTGTAAATGCATGCCTTAATTTACTTCACAGGAGTACACTTGCTCACACTTTCAAAGTCTTAACATTTTTAAAAATGGGACTAGAAAAGGTGAAATGCTTTTGAAATGTACATTGTGGGTTATGATGCTCTAGAGGAACAAGTTAGTAAATGATGACGGCTATCTTGTATTTAGAATTATTCTCATCTTTCAAAGGACTGAAATGAGAGTTCCAATGCAGGAGCTGTTCCATGTAAATAAATACCCAGAAGTGGTGATGATGCACATCTGCCTTCGAAACAGCTGACCCAGGTTTGAGGAGTCCTGGAGGACAACCAGGTAAACATGAGTTATCAGTGCACCACTGCAGCCAAGAAGGCAAATCAGATCCTGAGCTGTATCCTCAGGGTCATTACTAGAAGTGGCAGAGATGTGATCATCCCATTCTACTCAGCATTTGTAGTACCTAGACTACCAGATCCAGGTCTGGTCCCCACCATTCAACAAAGGTGTGAACAAACTGGAAAACTTCCAAAGGAGTTTCATGGGGCTGGAGAGCCTGCCCCATGAGAAGAGATTGAAGTAGGTGAAACTACCCTGAGGTCTTTTCACCCTGGGGAAGAGAAGGCTGGGAGGGACCTCTTCACAGCATTCCAGTACTTATAGGGTGTCTACAAACAGGACAGAAGCTCTCTTTTCATAGGAATACACATGAAGAAGACACAGGACAGGGGATATAAGCTGTACCAAGAGAGGGTTCATCTTGATATAATAAATCATTTTTTAGCACTGATAATAATCAGTCACTGGAAAAAAAAATCCCCAGGGATGTGGTAAAATCCCCTTCATTGGAGGTTTTTAAGATATGAGTGGACATGGTGTTAGATAATTTCTTGTAGGCTCCCTTTTCCCATGAAAGGTGGAACCTGATGATCCTTGGATGTCCTTTTCAACCTTGGCTGTTTTGTGGTCCTATTGCTGAGGACCATCACTCAATAACCAAAGGAATTATAGATTTGAAATAAAGAGATAGAGATTACACATATGCATATATGTGTGTGTGTATATAAATCTAATTACTGAGGGGTGGTACACATGTCCTAGATCATCCACTGACAAGTCAAAGAAAATCAAGTTTTTAAACAGAACTTAAAATATATTCATTTTTATTTTTAGACATTTTCTTACTGTGTAAATACCATTCTCATGCCATTCTCATGGAGTGCCAATCTAAGCAACAGCCTTATGTTGAAGGCTTTTCTCTTCCCTCATTGTACACCCACCAACTGTTTTTCTTTGCCTACTGAAATCTAGCAGTTCTTGGAGCAGAAGAACATTTGCCAGAAAATGGTGTAACACTCTAGCTGCTCAGTGCCAGGCAGTTACTGGTGCATTCCAGATCTCTACCTGAGAGTTGTTTATTTGGTCTGCTTCCAGAAAAGACTTGTAAGGGATCCCTTGTCAGCACTACCTGGGCACCAGGATATCCTCAGTCACCTCCCATAGACTCACAGGGCCATCACAGAGCTCCAGGGCACAGGTTCCTCCTCTTACTGGACACATACACTCTCCTTGTCTCATAGACCCTCCTTGGTCTCAGGAGAGACTGCAACGCTTTTCAAAGGGGAAAATGATGCATACCCAAAGCACTCATGTGCTGGCAGGGGTAGAATTGCTATAAACATATAAGTCACAACCATTCAACACAAATATTCATAGCTGTGGATCGCTTCACCTGTCTCCTTTTGATATGACCTCCTCTTGTTGTGCAAGGTCCAAGTAAAGGTGTCATAACATTTTTTGCAAGTGGCAAACTCTTATCTGTTTCAAAACTTCACAGATAAATCCAGTAGCATGATTATCACCAAAAAGTCAAGCACAGATTCCTCCCACACATCCCTGCTTCTGAGTAATAAATTGTAGTTGCACAGCATGCATCACATTGAATAGGTACAGCTTTAAGCTTAATCATTTGAATCTCAGTATCCCACAGAAGATGGGGAAAAATAAATGTAAAGTGAATTTATTTTCACCAAATAAGATCTGCACAGCAAGGCAGTTCATTATGGAAAAGTGATGACTGACTTCACACAAGGTTCCTGTGTAAGAGGATTTTCCTGGGATTACCTTCCCTACAGACTCCTCTGAAAACATATCACTGTGCATGATTGCTAGGATAAAGAAACTAAAAGTAGACAGTTGTGCATAATGTACCATTCACAAATTTAAAGGTATTCATATGTTCATAGCATTCAGAGATGCAGGATAATACAAACAGATAATTTTGGTCAGATGATTTTCTCAGCAAGAAAACAGAGTACCAACATTTTTCCTCTCCTTCTTTCTGTGAAGCAGAGGAACCTTTGCTTTCTGCGCTCTGTAGTTTCCATTGCCTAGGAAACACAGATCTCTAAAACCCTCAGGTGTCTTAAAGTCCATGGTGCAGCAATGTGGCTTCCTAACAACCAACCTGAAAGATTAATATAGTTATATGTATGGACAAACCTATGTTCTGACTTGAGCCCTCTTCCCATTGGCCATATGAGTGACTACCTTAGGAATCATGTTTTCAGAATAATCTTCAGCGTCAGAAATGAATTACATATGAAAAGAACTAGTGCCTTTTCTGTGAGCACTTTCATGAAAGAAAATTTGAAGTAATGAATGCCAAAATGTTTACCATTAGCCTTTCCCAGGAATATGGGAAGCTACTAGGAGAAGTTGGAAAACAAACAAGCAAACAAAACAAAACAAAACAACAACAAAACTTTTCTCTGACCTTCAAGCATGCTTATATATTCCTGCCACATACACACATGCAGCCAGCAATATGAGCAATAACATGGAAAACCCAGCTATGGATGGAACACGTCACCACTGCCATACCACTGGCTCTCTCAGTCATGGTTAGTTACCTTTTTGCAGAACAAACAGTGATCTTAGTTTTGTAACATTATAAAGATTAAATACAACTTCATTCATATATTAAACTTGAAAATTGCTAAGTACATCCATTAATTCATGATTAAACTTCTTGTTACAGAAAGTCTTTCTAATTACTTAATCAAAATTCTAAAGGAATGAATCAATTTCCTTTTTTCATTAAAACAAGAGTGTCTGTGATCAACTGTACTAGTAAATGATTTTGACTTACTAATTTTTAATTACTTCACAGGTAGTAAGTACTGCAGAAAAACAAAATTGGATATTTTATATGGCCATCATACACAAACTTCTAACAAGATTCTCAAAAAAACTTAGCCTCTTTTTATCATGAGTTACTTTTTTTTTTTTTAAGACAGATACAGCTGACTAATTCATTAGATGAGAAAAAGGAAAATATCTGCAAAGTCAAAGTGTGCTTGCAGCCCAGAAAAGTAATCATATTCTGAGCTGCATCAAAAGCAGTATGGCCAGCAAAACAAGGAAGGTGTTTCTCTCCCTCTTCTTTGCTCTTGTGAGAACCCGCCTGGAGCACTGTGTTCAGATCTGCAGCCCCCACCACAGGAAGGACATGGACGTATCAGAAGGAGTCCAGAGGAGGGCCACAAGGATGATCAAAGGGATGGAGCACATCTTGTATGAAGACAGGCTGAGGAGTCAGGGTTTTTCAGCCTGTAGAAGAGAAGGCTCCAGGAAGACCTTATAGTGGCCTTCCAGTACATAAAGGGGCCTACAGGAAAGCTGGGGAGGGGCTCTTTTTCAGGACATGTAATGGTAGGACAAGGGGTTATGGCTTTAAATTAAGAAAGGGTAGGTTTAGGTTAGATATAAGAAAGATTTTATTTATTTATTTATTTATTAATCAGAGTCCAGTGAGGCACTGGAACAAGAGAAGTTTTGGATGTCCCATCCCTGGGGGTGTTCAAGGGTTGGACCTGATCTAGTGTAAGGTATTCTTGTCCATGGCAGGAACAAGATGATCTTTATGTGGGAACTATATGATCTTTAAGGTTCCTTCTAACCCAAACCTCTCTATGACCCGATGATTCTATTCTATAATAAAAATGATATCAGGCTTATTGCATGGTAGTGTTATAACCTGTCAGAAAGAAACAGGAGCACCAGTAACTAGAGGGAAGGGTCGCTGTACTCAGTTTGAGCAGAACTTCAGGGCAGAGGAGGAAAGATTTCCCCATGTAGTATTTTATATACATTTAAGGTGAAGTAGCAGTAGGTAAATTTTTATTTGGTTGAGTTGGGTTTATTTCTTCACCTTGAAGATGACTTGGAGAAATCCAATAAAATTCCTTAAACCATCTTCAACTTGATCCCATCTTTATGTTTTTGTTGTTGTCATTGTTTCTAGGAAAAAAAAAAAAATATATATATATATATATATATATAGTAAAAGTATATATATATATATAAGTATATATATAGTATATATAAAAGTATATATATATATATAAGTATATATATATATATATATATATAGTAAAAGAAAATCAAGAATTTAAACTGGATACTGAAATAATTTGAATGACACAGTCCATATTAATGGATTTACACTATATCTAACTTAGGTTTTATAGCCACCAGAGCTGAGCCATTCAGGAGACTGTAATTCAGAAATCTGAACTGCTTATCTTCAGAACACATACACAAGGTAATGACAATGTTATTATTCCTTCTTGACACATGAGGAATGAAGGCATATAAAACTAAGGGTAAAGATTTACTTTACTACAACGTTTAAACTTGTGATGTTGATCTGCAAACAGAAGCCATGAAACTACAGTTACTTCAGTGCTTACTCTAAACTAGTAAATCCTGCTGAAATGCAAGATGCTTTGTCTAGTGCTCAAAAGAGGACCATGCATGTTATCTGATTGTGGCTGTCTTGGAGGATGCACAGGAACCTTACATCTGCTAGGGTAGAGCACCAGTGTGCTCACACCTCCCTAAGAAAAGCCATGAAGATATTTCCTTTTTTGCAGACCTCTTGCACTGGATGAAGAAAGCCAAGAATACCTAGTTTGAGTCAAACTGCAAGAGTTGGACACAATCAAGTAGGCCTAAGCTATGCCAAGATTTTGCTTTGTTTACACCTGTCAGAGGAAATTGAAACAGATTCAAATTCTTGCAGCAACTGAACAGGGATTCTGAGATTGACAGAGGTCTTAGAGTCATAGGTGCCTCCACCAGTCATTTTCTTCTGAATTCAGAGAATGAGCTTAGCTGCAGGTATATGAAATATAATAAATTATTTTAAGGCCTGTAATGTTTTAAGCTAATCACAAATAGTAAGAGATCAGCAACCTGGATACTTGGGCAAGATCAGTAGTGTCTGAAGGAGAGACAACTGCTTGGTGTAGAAACATGGGTACATCTACAGTTAGTTACAGTCATCACCAGGTCAAAATAGAAAGCCACAAAATACAGCTGCTTTCACTGCGTCTGTCAAGGAGATTAAGGAGGAAAATAAATAAAGAAAGAAAACTTCACTTTCCATCTCTGAATGTAGCCCTGTCTCTAATTAGTTTTACTGTTGTTGTTGTTTGACTATCTGTAAAACTCTTCACAACCTCTCCACAGTGCAGCAAAGTTAACTGATTCTTGTCCACTGCTACCATAATCTGTTTTGCTTTACTGAGAATGAGCAGCAAAACTCTCAGTTACTGAGAATAATAATAATAATAATAAATAATAATAAATAAAAAGAAAGAAAGAAAGAAAGAAAGAAAGAAAGAAAGAAAGAAAGAAAGAAAGAAAGAAAGAAAGAAAGAAAGAAAGAAAGAAAGAAAGAAAGAAAGAAAAGAAAGAAAAAGAAAAAAACGTTGTATTCACAAGCACCAAGAGCATCATTCTTTTCAGTGTTATCCTTTCAATTTTACATATGATGGTGGTGTGACCTGTTTTCTCCATGGACCCACCCAGCTAGCCACCTGATTGAGCCTGCAGGGCAGCTGAGTGCATGGAAATAACTTTCCCCAGAGTATAATCCCATCTAAAGGACCAGATGGCCCAATTTGTCATACAGTAATGTCGCTACTCTTCCCCACTGAACAGTCTCTCATCCGATGCCAAAAGCACACAAGTATGAAAGGCTCAATTCTCTTTTTGGGGGGCCTATGTAACTTCTAGCTGAAACTATTAGATTTTACTAATTTAAAGTGCTGCCCAACAAAAAAGTCAGACTTGTAGTCTAAGACAGAGCTGTGTATAATAAATTTAGCACGGGTTTTTGTTTCTGCTGCTGATCACACAGACCATTGGAAAGTATAGTAGTCTTTTAATAAAAAGCTCTACCACAAAAAAATCTGCTAGCTATATTGCTAGATTGCTCAAGCAATCTGTATGGGTTATATGAAGATATAAGTGTGTGCTCCAAGCCCATGTTATGCAGAGTCAAATCTCTTCTCTATCTCATTTATATTCTTCAGAAGGACTTTGACTGACTGTTCTTCCAGGACTAAAATCAACAGTTTTGAACTATTTTTATGTGAAGGAGGAGCTTTGTTCATCCCACTAAAAGGGTTGAGGTGTTCTTCTGACTGCTAAATGTCTGCTCTGGGGAGCTGTAGAGAAAGGAGTTACAGACAATCCATCACTGCACAGAAACAACAGCAGCAGCTGGGAGATTGAGACTATTTGACAGTAATGAGGAAAAAAAATGAGAAAACCATTCAACTGTAGTGATCATTGTCCATTTTAAAACATTCCTGAAAGAAAAAGGGAGCTGACGATGCAATGCAAAGGATGCTCTAAAGGCCATGAGGAAGGCAGTGAATGGGTGAATGCCCACATAGAGGATTTTTACACTCAACACTCAATCTACCCTGAATATACTAGCATAAACACATTTTTTTTATTTTTTTTTAATGCGGCAAAGCAATGCAGCTGATTGCTAAACATATGTTTAGGAATCATGTTTAAACATAAGTTTAAACATTGTCATTGGCTTCATTTGTTCACTGGACTTGTCAGGGTGTTTTATTACTATGAGTGAGTTCAATATATGCGTCATGCACATCACTTTTCCTGAGAACAGTATGCATTATAGATGTTGAAATTAAGAAAGACGGATAAGTGCCTGCTACTGTTGAGATGCTTAAGATTTTCCTCCTACCTTTCCCTGGGTTATCTAGGGAAAAATCTCTAAAACATCATTTATTCTGCAGTTTATGTGTTTGCAAGTTAGCTGAATTCAGCCTGATCTTAGCTACAGTAAAATATTTATCTATTTATCCTGTGTTAATACATTATATCCTTCCTGAAATGTACTTACTTCCCTTTGGTAATGAAGAATAAGGCACTGAAGAGTCTCGCTGCAAGGATACATTTATACTGAAATATTCTTTCCATGGAAAATCCAATTACATCTCTTTCAATAGAAAGCCTAGCATGACATTTGGTTAGAGAAATGAGTCTTTTTAACTTATTGAGTCCCACAGAATTTCAATTTAAAAATACATTTCTAGGTAATGATGAATTTTCCCCCTCCATTTTTTATTTATCTAATTCTAAATCCCAGGCAGCAACTGAAAAGTTGAAAAACAACAAAATGGCAGAAGCTGATTAAATCAAAGAAACAGCACTTAAAAACAACTTGATTGTACCTTTCAAAAGCTCCATAATTAAGTGTAGGGGGGAAAAAACATGACATGGAAAATATCAAGTCGTTGTTAGAACACCCAGAAAAGGGAATTCTCACTGACTCCAGCAAGCAGAGAGAAACGGCACTGATGGCTATCTTTGGGAACATTTCATGATGACAGCAAGCAGAAGGAAAGGCATGGAGATTCACCAAACAGGAGCCCTAATGTTGAGGTGGCACTTCTGATTTTCAATGATTTTCGGAAGCCCGTGGCTCCACCACAAACAGCAGGCAGACAGTGGCTCCCACGATGGCAAGTACCAGCCATTGCCAATACATGTGTCCAAGTCCTGCCACCAGCCCCTGAGCAGACTCTAAACATGGCAAGAAACAGGGATGCCCTCTCTTCTTGATGTTATTTCTAATAATAGATAATGAAACCAGCACAAAAACTGAAGTTGTAAGCTATAAAGACCTATATTTTACCAGTAATTTTCTGCTGCTCAGCATTCTCCTAAAAGTGCTGAAAAGATATCAACACAGCAAAATAGCAGGCAAAGCAGAAATTAAAATTAATCAGAAACAAGAAAACCAGATGAAGGCTTTGATGTCCAGCTGCAATACCGCTGTGTGCAAAAATCACAGAGAGGTATGAGACATTGGAGGAGGAAATGACATTAGTTTTTAGACAACCTTCCATGACATTCACTAAAACTAATGACAAGCAAAAATCAAAGCAAACACAGCTCCAGAATAAAAGTGAGAATTTTCTTTCCAAACACATCTTGATGATACAGTTGCAGCATCTGGAAGTCTGCCAACAAGTTGGACAGGAAACGAGGTGTCTCATTAAACAAGTGCCGCCAGAAGTCTTGGGCAGTGGCCAGAAGTCCACTACTATCAGCACGGTAAGCACATAGATGTTGCACTGGACCTGAACCCAAACAGCTGAGACCATCCTGGATGAGGAAATGAGAGGAGATGTAAATAGTTCCTTTTCCTTGTTTTTATTTGTCCTTGTGCTCTACCAGGGGAAATAAAATACCAAGAAGACATAGGCCTTGCTATTGCTTTCATCACTCAGTCACTATCTGTTGCAGCTTTGTTAGAGCAAAGCTTACTACTTGTAGATAGCATTAACACTTTTTTCTTAACTGTTATTGATTATAGCCTATATCCTAGATAAATAACCTGGGATAGAAAGATTTAGTCAATTTTTCTTCATCTTCTTCACTAGAACCTTTTATAATAAATTATTTTTGCAAAAAGCAGAGCAGGTTCACTATTTATTTATTTATTAAGTAACCAAAGGCAGGATGATCTATGGTAAACTGAGTTGGGTGTAGCTATCCTGAAGTAAGATAGGTCCTTCATTTTTCCTTAAAAAAAAAAAAAAAAAAAAAAAAAAAAAAAAAGCACCAGTTTCCTCTCACTGTGAAAGAGAAAGAAACTGAAAGAGAATGAGAGAGAGAGAGAGAGACCAATCATCTGTATAGGGAAGGATCTGTAGAGTCTTGCACAATGTGTCTTATTAACATTTACAACAACAGCCAAAACAGCCAGAGCACTGTTAAGATGGAATGGTTTTGGTAGCAATTCAACTAAAAACTTTGCACAAAGTAAAAACTGTAAGAAAGAATGTTAAATTGTTATTTCCATTTATTTCTTCTTGACTTAGGTATATAACATCACTATGTAGGTATGAAACTGTGAAATTACTAGCTTTCATCCACTAAGGAAAGGACGTCTTTGGAGTTGCTATAGGACAACGGCAAAAAACTGATTGACAAGTCAATCTGTGCCTTAGCACTTACATACATGTAGGTGTTTGGGCAGTGTGGGCAGTGTGGGCAGTTCCATGCCATGAGTTTATGTGCACTGCTCTTTCAATGGTGGGATAAGTGGCTTCTGGGTGTACTGTACCCATTTCTTCTGTTGATGTAAACAAATTCCATATACCCACAAAAAGATAAAACAAAAGAAAATTCCCCTCAAAACAAACTAACAAACAGCAACATTTGCTACTGTCTCATCCAAATATTGGAGGAGGACTGTATGGCTCTACTCTTTTCTTCAACAGAAGAAAGCTTTCAAATTTCTACCTGTGTGTCCAGGTTTTAAACATGCACATTTACTCACTAAAATTAAAAAAGTATTGGTTTATTACTCACATTTTGGTGCTAAACCCACTTCTTTTTATGGCATCTACTCATGACTCTTGTTATAGTACTAATGCAGGAAGGGGTAATTTCACCTTTCATCCAATATTACTTCATTCAGTTAATGTCTGTATGTTCTGTCTGAGACTACCAAATCTGCATGAAGTTACTTTCCAATCCACAGTCTCTCAGTGATAGGTTTCTGTAAATAATCTTGAAACAAGAAATCTTTGTGCTATTGCTAATTTAATGTCTTTTAGTGATTTTCTTTTATCACTAGGAGAATATCTAGAAGAGAAAGCCACCCTCCTCCAATTTAGGGGACCAAAGCACAATAGGAATTTCCTTATCAGAAGCCTTTCCCCTACTTATTCATATAGTTAGCCTTTGTCTTCTCTATCAGGCTTATTAAGTTCACTGCTGTATTTTGAAATGACGTCCTTGGAGCTTCCATAGAATTCATTATCACCTTTTTGCCTCTTCTTGTGGCCTGCAAATCCTACATAAAGAAACACAGGCATCGTAGCACATCTTCCTCTTAGATCCCATGTGTAACCTAAGGCAGTGATTTTTCTCTACAAATGCTCAATGTCCCAGGTGGAGTTACTTAGATACTCCTTTCCTTTTCTGCTGCAGTAGCTAAACTGTAAAAAGTCTTTATATGTCTAGTAAAACTGACACGACACATAGCAATGTTGGTGCACATCTAAACACTTTCACCCCATAGCTGGGAACACGCTGGACAAAAGCAAGCCTTGCTCGTCCTCCTTTTGATGCAGAAACAAAATAAAGTAGAGGTAATAGAGACAGGAAGTTTTGGTGAACTCAAACAAGAAGATTTTCATTGCCCATGGAAGAGAGTTTGTTCAAAAGGTGTAGAAATAGCATTGTGCTTTTAATTGCAGAGAATTTGTATTAAGGATAGCAAATAAATGCATTTGCAGAAGACATCAACAGCTTCTGGATAGTCAGCTTTCTAAAGGAAAGGATAAAAACAGCTCATCCAGAACACCATGGTGCCTCCTACCAGTTCATAAAACAAAAGGCTCCAGTGATTAGCTTTTACACAAAACACTGTAATGAGGAGAGCACTGTAGGCTTCTTGAACCAAATCTGTCCTGGAATATCATGGCTCATTGGAGGCCAGTCTGTTTTCATGAGGGGTTGCTAAAGGGAGGGTGAGACTTGAGACTGCATAAAAGGCCGGAGTCATTTCCACCTCTTTTCTTTCACCTCTGACATTTCAGATTTTTTGAGATCTCTAAAAACAACTTCCTCCACTGCTATATAGGATCTTTGATCCTATTTCTTCATTAGTTTATGTATTACTGAATGCTTTCCTTTAACTATATGTGGTTTTGCACTTCATAGAAGAAATTTCAGTCTGAGAAGTGAGAAGGATGTATGAGCTGATTAAAAATAAAACTGTCTGCCCAGAAGAGAAGCTGCCAGGCAGGGTGCAGGCAAGTTCAGGTTGACTATGTTGGAGCTGTGCAAAACTACTCACCACGGCTAGCATAGACTTTGCCTTTAGGTTACCTGGCCATCTTTATTAAATGGGGACAAAAATGCAGATCAATTGCACACTGGCTCAGCACAACAAAGCAGCTTACCAAACCACTTACCTTCCTACAGGAGCAGCTCAGGAGAGTGCTTCAGGTATAAAAACATAGGCAGCAAATTATGCAATCCCCTTTACAACATTTATCCTTTCACCTTTGCCATCATCTAGCCCAAAAATATTGAGTGACACATGCTTAGAGGAATCTAGACTTAAACTGACATTTCAGAGCAGAGATCTGTTTGTCTAGGCCACTTCTTGGGGATTTTTCAGGAGCCTGCAAATAATACACACAGCTCATGCAATTACATTGTTGTATTTATGTATCTGCAATTACCCAACTGCCATCTCAAATACAAGGACAAGGCTGAGTTCTTCACGTCACTGATAAGTCCTTGGAGTAATCTTCTAGGACTCTTTTTTTACAAAGATTTCAGAATGAAATAAGGTTTTGCACAAAGTCATTAGATTCGCAGAAGAAAGCAGAACACTCTTTTCAATCAGAACACAATGTACTAATCTGCCTGAAAAATAACACAATGAAATGGCATTTCAGAAGATTTAGCCCCTGCTACTTTGAGAATAGATAGATGCAATCTTCATGTAGGCATGCACATGGCTTTAGAATGTACCAGCTCACTTGTATATGCTTTGCAGTCTAGCTGTCTGCATAGAGTTATTACCGTAAATGTCATTTGAGAGGACCAAATGGTGTATTTTGGTCCAGGGCTTCAGTGTAACAGTGGAAACTAATGACCGCGTCTATGTCATTGCTGCTTTTCTCTGCATAAGCAACACATCCCAATATTGTAAAGCAAAAATTTATATTCTTCATCTTAAAACTGTAGAGGACTGAAACTGTTTGTTTAATAAGAAATATTAAGAGTGTGTCAATAAAATAAATTGTTACCAGATTGAAGTTAATACCTTTTTTGTGAACTATGCTGCAGGATTTTTTAAATGGAGCTTTTCAAATGTATGAAAAAAGGAACCTTGCAAAAGTATTTGTAATCAAAACAAAGTACTGAAATACTTACATGTCAAAATGCAGACAAGAACTTTCATCTCTTCTTACAGGATTATTTCAAACTCTACAAAAAGTATTATCTAGACATGAAAAACAAATAAATACATAAATAAACTTGTAAAAAATTACAAGATCTTTCTATTTCATAGATCTTAATGTTTTTCTTAAACTTTACAATTAGATCTATTCATATTACTACATATGGAAGGTCTTTGGATAGCATTATCTTTTGTAAAATTTTGAGAACTTGCGCTTATTCTTCTTGTGTTGTTTTGTTGTTGTTGTTGTTTGTTGTTGTTTGTTTGGTTTGGTTTGGTTTGGGTTTTTTTTGTTTATTTTTTTTTTTTTTTGGATAACTAACTGATTGAGCAGTGGCATTTGGGCAACAGACTTATTTAAAATTATCAAAACCAAGGAAACAGTAAGTGCATGCACTTACTATTGAATCTGCAAAGCCATTAAGGGCCCCCACCATCTTTCCAGTAACTCTTATTTACTCTGCATGCAGTAATACCATGTTCTCAAAAACTAGGAGAACTGTACACATGAGGTTTTACACACTGTGAAAATCAAGAACTATTAAAGTAACTAAGAACTTAAAGGGAAGATTTTCAGTAGTTATAGCAGCTGAAAGCATTTTGGCCTTTATTTTACATATGCAAGAAAAAAATGCATTAATTTCTTATGTGAGTTTCACAGAAAACCGTTTTATGAGGGAAAAAGAGGTGAGTAGCAAATGAAGGCAAAGAGATAAAGCCAAAAAAGACTGAAGCGGCCAGGAGAAGGCAACCTGCATAGCGGCAGAGTAGTAAGGCGTTGCAGAGAGGCAGAGAGGCTGTGCACCCAGGTACACAGGCTGTTTCCAGACCTGCAGGCCTGCACTGCTCCCCCTGTGGCCCCACTCCCTTCTGGGCACCAAACACTCAAGGACCAATTCATCAATTTGAGGAATAAAGGCCATTACAATTACTGGATTTCTTTTCTACATGTGCACCTTGTCAATTCCCCACTCTCAGCTCTCATTCTCCCCTTTGGATGATGGAAAGAGGTGTTTTATCACAAGGCCCACATCCAGGATGGGAGTCTATGGATGGATCTGTACACTTCAGTGGTTCTGCAAGGTCTGTGCCATATTGTACGGACATCAGTGTTAGATGGGAGCCCAGCAATCACATGGATTTCCACAGGAAATATCTGCCACTTTCCCTTGGGCCTGTGATACAGACAGTACATCCTCCAAACTGAACAGCACCTAGTCGACCTGAAAGGAAGGTTTTGACTTCACTCCAGAAGCAGGGGGGATTGAGCTGTGACACCAGGATTTTTAGGAATCACTTGGTGCCAGAAAAACAAAGGTAAGCTGTGCTGCCGGCATTGGTTGGCTTTGACAGACTGGATTTTGTGATATAATGCTGATTTGTTTTTCGTTTTCAGTTCATCTGCAGCTCATTTGTACAGTACTCAGATGGTGTAAAGGAACAAACAATTCCATCAAATCAATATATCAGTGTAGGTTCCTCGCATTTGAGAGGTCAAGTTCATCCTTCCCCAAGTTTCTTTATATATTCCCTAGAATGTAAACAACTGTAATAATCACATTTGTTTAAGAAATGACTAAAAACCTAGCTAAAGAACATAACATTGTGCCACTGGCACAGGTGCCCAGCCCTTTGCTGCCTACAGAGCAGTTTGCAGCTGCTGCAGCTGCAGCATGGTAAGCCATATGATATCTGGACTATGAATTAAGGCTGTTACAGATCTAGCCTAAAAAACAGGAAAGAGATGGAGAGTTTTCACACATTGGGCTGTCATCACAGCAGAATTTAACACAGCAGACCATGATCTGGAGGGAGCTCACTGGAAATTTTTGTGCCCTTAGTGCTCTCAGAGTACTTGCAAGGTGGAAGCCATTGGGCAGTGCAAAAGAAGGAATTAGCATCTTCCTGAAGCATCTTTCTTCTCCAGAGCTCAGATGGCACCTACAAAGATCAAAGGTTCTTTCCCCTCTAGTCACTTCAACAGAAACAAAATCTGAAGCACGGTTTTCTATCCTATTTCATGGAGAAGGGTCTTATTAGTCAGCTCCTGCACAGACAAATACATGTCTGATCCGTAATAACCATCACACAGCATTCACTGATGTGCAGGAAAGACTGACAGAATGGGAGAGGCCTAATGCACAAACCCTTAACCACTGTCGGATAAGTATGTGTAACCTTTGACATTATTTCAGATGGTAAGTAATGAAAAGCCCTGGTAAAATATGCTACAAGTTAATAAATGTCAAGAAAACCTTGCAACAGCAGAAACCAAAAGTCTTGTTCACCTTCACATATTTTTTTACAAGAAGCTTACTAGAATTATTCTCAATTTACAGTTAAAATGAGAATAAGAGCCAATGATATCACATTCCTTTCTAAAGAATTTGTGGAAAAAATGTTTTAAAGGTAAGATTATGAGGCAAAGATTACTAAAAAACATTTCAGCGTGTATCTGTCCAACTGTCTTAGGACAGAAGTTTAAGAAGCCTTCTACATTTCAACCAAGTCTCCATTTTCTTTTATAAATTGGTTGTATTCCAGATCCCTCTATTGTGTCCTTTCTGCACACCACAGTCCTTTTCTCCAGCTCTCTGTCTCAAAAATAGGACCTTTATAATAATTAATATTTCAGATTTTTTTATTCAGTACTTACGCTAACATCTCACTTTCATTAAAAGAGCTGTTTCCATTGAAGTAAATGGCACAACTTCAGAGCAAGCAGCATCATGCCCAAATCAATGCTCTGATGCCATTTACTATTTTTAAATTTTAATAATGGGAAGATATGTACACCCCAAATATAAAAGCAATACCCTCATTATCTAAGTTAGCTTAATTTAACTTGGAAACTGTTAAAAAGAAAACACCATCTCTATTCATGTTGGATCCCTTTCAACAACCTTTATTGAAAATAAATCCAATTACTTGTTCCCCAGCCCCCACCCAGTACAGCACAGTGTCATTATTCCAACCTACACAAAAAGTATTTTTAATCGCAAAGATACAGCTTTGGCAACTGCTGAGGCAACTCCTACATTCTTAAAACTGACACCCTGCCATGGTGCTAGTAATTAGGAACTCAGCCCTGCCCCATGGAGGATCAGAAGCCACCACTGGGCTCAGGGGCTGGCACAGCTGCATGACCATGGCCCACAGCTGGTATACAGGGAGAAGGATGCGTGTCCCAGGGACATGGTTTCTCCCCAAACCATGTGTGTGGTGTTGGCCTTGAGCCACTACCTGCCCTGCCAGAGCTCAGGAGGCAGAAGTGCTCCCTGCCCACCAGGACAGACCTCCGTGGGCTAGCAGCATCCTCAGATCTCACTGCTCCTTCTGCTTCAGCAGGGCAACCTGCCACTTTCTTTCATTGCATGCAGTTCCTTTGTTAGTTTTCCAATGTCTTTGGGAAAGAGGAAGTGCATACCGGGGCATGGCTTCAACAGTTACAGTTTGTGTTTTCAGTCAAGGTAATTAAGTTTGATTTCTTTTTAATCTACCAACGCACTCAACACCAAGGTTTTGATTTGAACCTGCCTGTAAATGGAGAGGTCACAAGGAAACATTGACTAAAAATATCATGACTGCAACATAGGATGCCTCTTGGAGAGGTACCCAGGAGTGAGGCTCTGCTTTAAACAATCTTCTGAAAGACATCTAATGTATTTTTGTCTTCTTCCTCTTTTATAAAGTTATAACGGATTATAATGTCTCCAGGCATGGTGTGGACAATTGTGGAAATAAAGAGGGGAGAGGAAGCTTTGGAGAAGCTGCAAATCCCAACTCATGTTTTATTTAGGAAAGAGGAACATTGCCCATATCAACATGCTGAATGACCTGAACTATCATCAAATATTAGAGATCATGCTTTACCCAGCAGGGTCATGGTGCACTTGGTAATACCATCACTTGCAAAGATAAACACATGGCAAGTTGTGATCTTCTTGCACAGCTCAGCAGTCACAGATAGCTCTCCTAACCTTTTGCAAAGCCAACCAACTGTGCAACCTGAATACCCCATCTGAAAACCCCATCCTAGTATTTCCATTTTGCTCTTATTTCCCCCTATCAGATGCCATGTTTTGGAGTAGGTGATCACTTTTTTGAACCCAGCTAAGTTTTTGGGGATAGGATTATGAATCCTTCAGGAGACACCAGCAGAGATGGCTGCAGCCATTCACCTTGCTGCACAGTTCATCCCAATGAGCTCACCTCTGGGAAAGCAGTGGCACACTCCTGGACTGAGAAATGGTCCACCAGCTATAAAAGGTGAAGGTGTGGCCTTATGCATCTGCAGTAGCCTTCTTTTTCCTTCCTTCCTTCCTTCCTTCCTTCCTTCCTTCCTTCCTTCCTTCCTTCCTTCCTTCCTTCCTTCCTTCCTTCCTTCCTTCCTTCCTTCCTTCCTTCCTTCCTTCCTTCCTTCCTTCCTTCCTTCCTTCCTTCCCTCCCTCCCTCCCTCCCTCCCTCCCTCCCTCCCTCCCTCCTTCCCTCCTTCCCTCCTTCCCTCCTTCCTTCCTTCCTTCCCTCCTTCCCTCCTTCCCTCCTTCCTTCCTTCCTTCTTTTCTTTCTTTTCCTGATGATGGAGACAACAAAAATATTTAAATGTAGTATACACAAAGGAAATTAAAATTGAAGGCAAGAAGCAAGAGTTCTTTTAGAAAGATTATTCACAGTTGCCAGAACACAACAATTGTCTCTTAATTTTCTGAGGGATTTCACCAATATCTCTACACCGTTTTTCTTAAAAAGTATTTACTACTTTTCCAGCACATTTCCAAATTGGTAACTCTATCCATTATCCATATGCCAAGTGTCAGACTGTGCCAGCTGGTTGGAAAACAATTGGAGCTCTTTCAGACAGCTTAAAATCCATGGATTATAATTATATAAAGGTAAAGCCAGGCAAGATGTCATCAAAATGTTAACTTCAAGGCAAATGGGATGTCATATGCCATCAAGGACTCCTCAGGTTTCCAGGACACACTCCAAGGAAATCCCTTGTTTGTTTGATGTCATTCTGCACAAGAGCATATTAGCAACAGGGAACTGCACGTGAAATATGAGCCCCTTCCAAAGGGCCTCTATAAAAAACTCTGTTTCTTCTCAAGATGAAGTGAACATCACACAGCATATGTGGTGATTAATGGGCTGATCGCAAACA
The DNA here is from genome assembly GCF_963932015.1 of Anas acuta. NCBI lineage: Eukaryota > Metazoa > Chordata > Aves > Anseriformes > Anatidae > Anas > Anas acuta. Next base: position 42,576,453 of record NC_089017.1, on the reverse strand, counting down.
GTCCATGAAGTCAGGCAGCAAACATCTAGAGACCACCCAAAGGTGGAAAGAGTACCCCAACTCTTGCAGGAGGTGCAGGCTGAATGGCTGCAGTATCATCATTACACTTGTTCTTCGCGTTGCTAAATTACTCCTTTTCAAAGGCAGTGTCCAGAGTGGGACTGACTTTAATTTATCTGCTTTCCCCATATTTTAGTTACTCTTTTGGTGGCAGCTCTTAAAGAGCTTCTTGGGACTGTTAATCCTGAAGAAAAGGAGACTCAGGGAAGCGGGGGGGGGGGGGGGGGGGGGGAGGGGGGGGGGGAGGGGGGGAACGACACGGATACTTAATGAAGGCTATAAATACCTGAAGGAAAGGTGCAAAGAGAATGGAGCCAGGCTCTTTTCAGTGGTGCCCAGTGACAGAACAAGAAGCAATGAGCACAAACTGAAAAGACAAGAGGTTCTACCTGATCTTCAGGAAGCACTTTGTCATTGTGCGGGTGACCACAGTAAAGAACAGGCACAGATTGCCCAGAGCGGCTGTGGTGTCTCCCTTCTTGGAGATCTTCTAAAGCCACCTGGACACGGTTCTGGGCAACCTGCTCAAGCAGTGGACTAGACCAGATGACCTCCAGAGACCCCTTCCAGCCTCAGCTATTCTGTGACAAGGTGATTCAGAAAGATGAGCAAAAATTCCCACAACTTGCAGTGTGAGAGCAATTTGATTATAGGAAACTGTATTCCTTAGTGTCAAGCACTTAGAATTTGGCTCATGACAGGATTTATTTTTCAAGCATCCCAAAAAGCCTTCAGTTCCAATCCAATCCGTATTGTTGTCTCTCTTGATTATCACAAGTCCACCAGTTTATCTCTTCACTTTCAATCTTTCTCAGCAGTCTATCCAAAACTAAACATAAAATATTTTTGTTTGTTCATCTTTGGATATCTGAATTTTCTCTTTGTTTCACATTCCCACATTTTTCACAAAGTAGAAATCTTAATTTCATTGTGTAACTTCTGTTCCCTCCCAGAGAACTTCATGCTCTATACTCGATGAAGTCGGGAGCATCTGAATTTTCCAGTAGCACTATTGTGTGCCAATAGCACTAGTATTCTGAAACTTCTCAGAATGCTCTGTCCATTAACAGATGAAGAACATAAAATTTTGAGAATTGTATGAACAGATAATATGGATGATACACAAAACTGGACCGTTTTTTTTTTTTTTTTTCATTCACAAAATAAAATTCACATTCTATTTTGAATGTTCTCACTCTTCAACTACACCCTTCCAATACATATATACAGGGAGAGACTCTACAAGTAAGACAGGACTCTACAGGTCTTATGAGGAGTGGTTGAGGGAGCTGGGATTTTCAGCCTGAAGAGGAGGCTCAGGAATGACCTTATCGCACTCTACAGGTACCTTAAAGGAGGCTGTAGCAAGGTGGGGGTTGGTCTGTTCTCCCATGTGCCTGGTGACAGGATGAGAGGGAAAGGGCTTAAGTTGCACCAGGGGAGGTTTAGGTTGCATATTAGGAAGAACTTCTTTACTGAGAGGGTTGTTAGGCATTGGAATGGGCTGCCCAGGGAAGTGGTGGAGTCACCATCCCTGGAGGTCTTTAAAAGACATTTAAATTTAGAGCTTAGTGATATGGTTTAGTGGAGGACTGGTTAGTGTTAGGTCAGAGGTTGGACTGTGTGATCTTGGAGGTCTCTTCCAACCTAGATGATTCTGTGATATATAGTACCAATACATATATATAGATGTACATAAACATACATGTATGCATATATATACATGTATGCGTATGTGTATATATATACATATATATATATATAATATATATGTTTATATATATTGCCAAAAATATTTTTTTCTCTAGTGAAAAATGTCACCATTTCCCTTTTTCAGGTTCACCAGATGTGACTCTCCCCCTTCCAGCTTGGCACTTCTAAAGTACTTCATTTTTTTCCTGTATGCAAAGGTTATACATCAGATTTTAGGATTTCCTGAGGCACTATGGCTTAACCTGGCCCAGATTAAAGGTTAACAGCAGGTGACTATACTGCTCCATCCCTGCCTTATGAGTTGCCTCCAGTTGCCATGGCTGAAATAGAGATCAGAGGTTCTTTGCAGGGAGAATGAGCCTTCCTGCCTGGTACCGACTCCAGCCACAGTGAGGGGACTGTACACTGCCCCTGTGCCATCACCTCACGGGTACAGATACACCTCCTCATGCCCCTGTCCATGCTGATGGGGCCACTGCCTCCCCCTTGAGTAGCCCCAGTAAATGTGAGTCTGATTCTGTGTGTAAATTGTTGATGCTCCCTCTTGGCACTATAAGATAACGAATTATTATTATTACTAGTATTATTATTATTATAGTTAATGACAAAGCTAATAGACCAGATGATTCTTTGAACCTTTTTTTTTTTTTTTTGGCTATATTCTTCTGGATAACTTCAAAAATAACTGTGAAATTGTGATTTTCTTTCCATCTGAAGTTTTCACACTTCATTTTTTCTTCTTTCAAAATCTCCTTCAGGTTGCATGATTTGCTCTTCTCACCTTGCATCCAGGCTATCCTTTCCACAGCTTAAAGTCTTTGAAATTCTCATCTCTTTCCCTGAACTTCTTCAATCTCCTAGAAGAATTATGCTGCAAACCAACATCGAAACATGAGATTAAGCGTAGCAGCCTGGAGTTTCTACAATGCCACCTCCACTGCCAGAGTCCACAGATCTCAGGGATAATTAACTCTTCAGTAGGTTCATTGCTGGTGAATCAAGAGATACTTTGCATTTCCCAGCCTGCCCCTGACAATCCAGCTGCTGGGAAGGATGTGTGTGAACTTACTGACCCTTAGGGATGGTGACTCAGAGCTGCAGGAGGGCCAGACCTGGTGCTAACGTTCAGCCCTGCCATCCCCATGCAGAAGACATCACACGGCATGACTCAGAGCAGCCCTGCTCTCCTCCAGTGTATGCTGCTCTTACATCTCCAGGCTCCCGCAGCTCATGTGATCCTGATGCAACTCCGGTTACATCACTGACATCATGTAACAGCTCAGCAAATTGGCCAGAGATAACAGCAAATAGAGCTAGAGAAAAAAAAAAAAAAAAAAAAAAAAAAAAAACAGATTTTCAGTTTTAGTTCGCCTATAAGGATCTTTTGAGGTCAACTGAAATTTTACCAGGACAACTCTATTGTGGCAGCCACGCTATGGGATTTCTCTGGGTAGTAAGTATATGTGACTATTAACACAGAATCGCAGAATCTCTAGGTTGGAAGAGACCTCAAGATCATCGAGTCCAACCTCTAACCTAACACTAACAGTACCCACTAAACCATATCCCTAAGTTCTACATCTAAACGTCTTTTGAAGACTTCCAGGGATGGTGACTCCACCACCTCCCTGGGCATCCCGTTCCAGTGCCTAACAACCCTTTCAGTAAAGAAACACATATAGCCTCAACTCCTACTTACACATGCTTAGGCTGGTGCTCTTGGCTTTTCATTTTTCTAAGGGGAGGTTGGGGAGGTAAGAGTGGTTTAGGACTAACATTACTGCTACAGCCCCCATTTGGATCAGGTCCGTTCAGAACTGAACTGTGATGATCTGGAAAGGGGAGCAGATCAGCTGAGGGTTCTCCCTACACCAGGAAAGCAAAACAGCTGGTGCAAAGTCCAGGCATTACAGACTAATTCTCTTGAAAATTCTGCATACTCTTGTTTGTGTTTTTCTTTCTTTCTGGTTATAAGCCATGAGCAAATTCCACAGGTCATCCTCTTTTCATCACTAAGGTTTGGAACAGGCTTGATAACAGTGAAAACTACAGAATGGCAAATCCTCTGTTTTTTTAAACCCATCTCAAAAACACAAGATCCAAGTGTCCTAATCTGAATATTGCTCATTTCATTCATAACAATAAGGCCACCAATTACACAGAATTAATTATACCAATAAAACAGGCTTTGACCAGAGAGGTTGTTCAATGAACTGTCTCTCAGTTTACTGCACCTCATGATACAATTGGACCTAAGATAAATTATCTTGCTTAGCTAATATACATATCTCATTACTACATCTGAGATGAAAATAGAAACTTTGCACATTCACTTGGCCACACCTACCCCAAACATCCATATGATCGTGTGGTATGCCATAGCATGTAAACAAAACTGCAGCCGTCTTCAAGACATTCAATGCGTTTATTGCATTGACAGGAAATGTATCTTTAGAACTTCTTTACCTGACAGTAGTCTTCATGGGCCTAATTAGCTATTCTTTCAACCAGCAACAACAATTCCCTTGCAAATTTTCTAATTAAATCTGCAGTGGCTCAGAAGAGTATTAGCACAGCAAAGATTTTCTCTAAGCAGGCCCACTGGGAGCCTGCCAATGACCTTACCCTAGCTGTCAGCTGAACTGCGGACTATGTAACATATTATGCAATTTGGACAAGATCACCCTGGTAGCTGCCCACAAGGAACAACAAGCCCTGATGAGGGTAAAAGTCATGAGGAAAACACCTGCAGTTCCTTACTGGGTAATGGAACCTTTTCCATCTATGTCCTAAGAAAAGAGAAAGATGCAGGAAAAGCATCAGACAGGAATGTTTTGTTTTTATACACAGAAGCTAGTTCAGATTTAAATCCAGCATAAACAGACATGGTCCTACTCAGTCTGATCCTCTGGTTCCTTGGCAAGAGTCAGGGGTAGGGGAGCAATTGCAGGTGCAGCACATCTTAGAAAAACAGCTGAGTCAGTCTCAATTTTTGTCCACTAATAATGAAAAAAATAAATGTCTCAGCTGTCTCAGCCTAGTGCAAGACTTCAGGTGTAACAGCCAAAATTGCAAAGCAGACAGTATAAGCAACTGGTCTGTTTTCAGAGATAGTGCTCTGACAGTCTATGAAAGATGGACTCTTGCTTTTACCTAGGGCTTTCAACCTCTAGATATGTAAAACCTACAGTTTTGGGGCCAGGGGTTGAGGGAAGGTTTGATGACTTGAGGGGAAAAAAAAAATAATAAAAAATATCAAATTTTCAAAAGACATTAGCCCAGATTTGGCACTTCTTCTATGTGTACTGCCAGCTGAAACATGATTGTAGTAACATAAGCATTAATAGACATACCTGAAGTGAAACTTCTGATTCATTTTTCATTTCAGATTAACTGAAAACATGTTAATGAGGAAACTTACTGTTCAGAGCTCTGAAGGCTGGGGTCAAGGAGCAGGACTCTATGATCTTTGTGGGTCCCTTCCAACTCAGATATTCAATCATTCTATGATTCCATAAATCCTACTCACTTATTTCCATAGGTATGAATAAAGCAATACTTTGTTCTACTGTATCCTACAGACAGTAGAGAAACTCAAGCAAACAACTGATGAGATTGCAGAGTGCAAATTTTCATATTTGCATGGCCTCCCTTATACTCCTCAAACCATGAAATAAAGACAATTAAATAAATATTAAAATATTTTTAAAAAGACCTCTGAACAAGTCTCTAAGTAGTTTATTTTTCTTAGCAGGCATACAGATGGAAAATCCACAGCACATGAAAAAGGGCTGAAAGGGGTGTCAAAAAAAGTTGCCACAGACAGGTGCTATCAATAATGAAGAAAATGGGTATATTGATCTATGTATCCACAGCAGTCACCTCCTGCAGGCAATTTTGTTTCATTTATTTCAAAGGTGTTAGTTCTGTGCCAGGGGATCCTGTCTTGTACTGGGGTACAGATATTTGTGACATTCTTAAATACACTGAGTGATGCCGCAGCTCCCTCAGTACATTCTTAATGCCTCAATCTGGTAGTGAGGTTTTCCTAGTACTTGCTGCTTTCAGTTGTCTACTACAATGTTATCTCTTTTTTGTAGCAAAAGGTGTCCTGAAGAACAAATTAATTCCTCCTTTCCTGAAGTTACCTTCTATGTGGTTGAGGATTGTAAATAGGTCTCTCTTCAGCCTTTTTTTCTTTTTCCTCTAGACTAAACTACTCCAATTCTTTAAATTTTTCCTCACAGGTGATATTTTCTATACCCTTGATCCTTCTCATTGCTTTACCTTGGGTTTTATATAGATAGTTATCTATTTCTGGAAGTCCAGTGTTCAAATCAGGACACAGGTCCCCAGCTGCAGGTTGAACACTGCTGTCATGTGTCTGGCAGATGACAGACCCAGCCAGATATCTCCATGTGATATTTACCTTTTACACAACAGAATGACATTGCTGACTTGTGTTCAGTGTGTGATCTACTATAATTGCTAGGACCTTTCTTACAGAATTACTATTTGCTTTGGTTTTGTCCAACCTAGATTTATTCCATGTGACTATTCCCACATCCTCACCAAACCAAATTGCTCTTGCTGAATTGCATCTTAGTTTTTAAAACTGCATCCAGTTTGCTGTGCTCATGTCAAGTTCTCATCTAGTCGCTTGGTGCAATTCTTGCTCTTCTCAGTGAAGTGCCACATGAACTTATTCAGCATACTCTCTACTCCACTTTACAAATAATTCAGAGTAATATTGAATAGAGTCTGAAGCAGGGCAGACTGCTTCAAAATCACACCTTTCTGGTTCAACACAAAGAAGTTAATCAGTACGCTTTGAACCTGGTTCCCCATCAGATGATCACTCTCTCTGGAGGAGTTTTGCTAGATTCTGTCCCCTTAAGTTTTCTATTAAGAAGTCAGCTGAGTGTCAGGCAGTCCCACTAAAGAGATCTGGCTGCTTCACACAAGCCCTGTTACCCTGTCAAAGCAGGAAATTAGATTGATTTGGAATCACTTGTCCTGAACAAATTCATTTTGGCTCTTACTTATCCCTGTATTTATCTTCTTGGTATTTTCAAACAGGTTGAGTGTTTGTTCCAGTACTTTTCTGGGAACTCAAATTATAGCCAGAGACGACAATGTCAGTCCCCTCCTGTTTCTCTCGTAGAGTTATGCACTGCCTTTACCTTTTACAGTCAATGGCCTCCAGGAGCGAGGTCAGCCTTTCCCAAAGGTGACAGTTCTGTGCAGGTCTCAGCCAGT